>NW_007257410.1:337825-341361 GCF_000164805.1 Carlito syrichta | reverse complement strand
TGCGGTGGCCGGGAGCAGCCACTGCACTCCAGTCTGGGCGACAGAGTTAGACTCCAACTCAAAAAAATAATTAATTAATTAAAAAAAAATTAATGAAAGAGGGCATGTCACACAGGGTACCATAGCTATTAAATATATAAGAGAAGATTATAAATAACTTCATATTAATAAATTTGACAACTTAAATAAAATGAACAAATATAAAACTTAACTAACCAGATCTAAAATGAAATAAAATAAAAATCTTAAATAGCACTATATCATCAAAGAAACTAAATTTGTAATAAAAAAAATCCCAAATGCCTTCTTAATGCAATGAATTCTAGCAAATAGGTGAGATATTATATTAATACTACACAAATTTACAAAACAGACATTGAGGATATAGTTCCTGACTCATTTAATAAACCAGACATAACTCTAATACCATTAAAAGGAAAAGAATTGCAAATTAATATCCTTCACTAAGTGAAAAAAAAAAAATCTATCACTCATGAAAAGCAAGCATATCATGATCAATGAGATTTAGCTCAGAAATGCTTATTTGATTTAATATTTGAGAATCAATCAACATAAATCACTACACTAAAAGAATAAAAGAGAATGCTATTTTCAGAAATGATGCAAAAAAATGCATTTGACTAAATTCAATGATCATTCATTGATTAAAAACTCTTCACCAACTAAAAATAGAAAATAATTTCTTTAATCTTAAAAGATGTACCTCTGAAAAAGTTATAGTTGATATCAAGATTAATGGTGAAACAATTTATAAATCTACAAATTTTTCTTTAAGGTTGAGAACATGATAAGATTGACTGCTCTAATTTACTGAACACTTACTTTACTGTAGATCTAGAGCAAAAATTGAAAAGAAGTGAAAATATCTTTATTCTTAAATAAAATTACTATGTAGATGCAAAACATTATGCAATTTAATTATAAAAACATCAGAAATAATTAAGAAAATTGAGCAATTAAACAGTATATTAAAGAAGTATTAAATAAAATTATATTTCTGCATAATGACAACACAATTACAAATGAAATTTAGAAAATAGTTTTAATACAATCAAATAACATTAAACATCTCAAAATAAATTCTCTAATAATGTTTATGATTTCTACATTGAAAACTGTAAAACACTGCTATAAAAAGTTCTATATCAGTGAAAAGATGCATTATTTCATATATTAGAAGACTCCATATTGTTAAGACTTTCATTCTTTTCAAAATAATATTTAGCTTCAATGCAATTACAATAAAAATTCTAGGCTATCCAGTATAGTCTCGAAAAATAACAGAGTTGAGAGACTTTCACCACCCTATTTCACAACTAGTTATAAAGCTATAGTAATCAAAACAGTGCGGTATGAGCATAAATTAGACAAATTCATCAAAAGAAGACTACAGAGAACTCAGGTAGACCCACTTAAATTATTAGTTGATTCCAACCAAAGCACCAAGTCAGTTCAGCGGGGACAGGATGGTTTGTTCAACAAAAGAGCAATGTAATCTAGAAAAGAAAAGAGCAATGTAATCTAGAACAAGAAGATAGTCATATTAAAAATAAGTTTGAAACTTATTTCACTCATAAAATTAATCTTCAGTGAGTCATAGAGCTACACATAAAAGCTAGAACCACAAACTTTCAAGAAGAGAATAAAGGAGAATATTCTATTTGTGACATTGTGCTGAATAAACATTCTTTAGGTGAACTACAAAATACTAACCACAAAAAATATAATAATGTGGATTTCTCCAAAATTAAAAATGTTTGCTCATCAAAAGACACTGTTGAGAAAATAAATCAGCAAGCCATAGAACTGAAGTGATTATTGACAATACATGTATCTGACAAACAACTTGAATACAGAATATATAAAAAACTTCTACAAATCAACAACAGAAAGACATATAACACATTATAAATGGGCAACAATCTTAAATGAATACTTCAAAAATAAACACAGAAATAGTCAATAAATACATAAAAACCTGAACAACAGTTCAACATCATTAATAATTAAAGAAATGCAAACTAAATCTACAATAAAATACAATTTCATACTTTATTTAGAATGATTATAATCAAAGACAGTGACAATACCAACTTTTGACTAAAATGTGAAAAAAGAAAACAGAAAATCTCATCAACTCTCTTTGGTGGTGGAAGTATAATATCATGCAATTACTTTTAAAAATTGTTCAGTGCTTTCTTATAAATAAGCAGAGACCATATGACCCAGGAATTAAACTCCTAGATAAATACAGGAAATAAAAACATATGTTTTGTATATGAACATCTCGTATGAACATTTATAGCAACTTGATTCATAATAGCCCTAGTTTCAACTGTAAACAATGGAAATGCTCACTGATACAGAGACAGGTTGACAGATTGCTATGTAATCATAGAATGAAATACTACTAAGCAATAAAATGGAACATAACTTCTTATACACACAACATGGGTGAATCTGAAATGTTATGTTGAGTAACCAAACCCAAACACAAAAAAGGACATACTTATAAATATGTTTATATAATAAACAAAACATGCAAACCAAACTACATATGGCCAAATCAGAAAGCGATTGTTTCTGGGAATGGAGGGGAGATGGGGAAGGACAAATAATAGGTGAATCAATTAAAATGAAGCACCAGTGATCTTTCTGGAAGAATGTCAATATTCTATATTTTGTTGGGATAGTCATTTCATGGGTATATAAGTACATGGCATAGACAGCTGTCAAAAATCATCAAACCGAGCATTCCATGTCTGTGCATTTCATTGTTTGGGTTATATTTCAGTAAATAAGAATAAATAAATAAACATAGAGATCAAATTGAAAAAGTTCAGGAGTAATGATAGCCTCAGATAATATTATTCATACCACCTTGTGGAAAACTGAACTCTCACATATAAACGTTCATCTGCTCTGTGGGAGGTTTGCAGTGGAGAGCATATTGTACAGACAGCCTTGCTAGCGGCTGTGTTTATTTTCAGTTTAAGACAATGAGACAATAAAGGCTGTGAATTTGAGATGAGAATTATTATGAGAAGATCTGTTAGGTATAGGAGAAATGGCAAGGAGAATGGGATTGAGAAAAGAGCAATCTGAGTGGCTCCTTTTCAAGTGGCTAAGTTCCTAAGGGGACAGAAATAAGGTGATCTTTCATGAACACACCAGTTTGTACAATCCTCACCGTCAAGCACCACCCTTTCAACAAGCTTAATCAGCATTTGGTCCATACTTAATCTGTAAGATAAAAACAAAACCTTCTGGGACTTATATCCAACTTCTGTTACGGAGGTCTAAACTCCTGATGGCCAATCAGAACCTGAAAAATAATGGACCTGATACTCATCACTATGTATGGTCACATCAGTATATAAGAAATTTATTCTAGTGTTTGTCTTGAATCTGCCTCAACAGCAAAGGGATTTCACCTCGTCCTAGAGAGCAACATGGGGAGGGTGAGTAGGCAAACCAGAGACTGGGGTTGTGGGTTGTTGGGGGTGGTGGGCACA
>NW_007257410.1:326204-337776 GCF_000164805.1 Carlito syrichta | reverse complement strand
CACACACACACACACACACACACAAACACACACATACACAGTGAAAAAAGCCCATCTCCCAGGGGGCCCCCAACCTGCCCTATGCCACTATATTCCCATACCAGAGGAGACATTAATGAGGCCTGCATATAAGATGTGTTACCGGATGCTGGACAAGATGGCTAGGGGAAAAGTCAAATTGTGGAGATCTGCACAAAGGGTGGCTCCTGAGGGCATTTCCACATGCCCCCATGGCTGCGGCCTACACGGGGGTGGCTGCTAGGGCCAGTCCATGCAGCAAACTGCCTCCATCACACTGCAGCCTCTGCAGGGCATTGCTGCTGTGGTGGTTACCAGGTGCTGAGCAGTTGCTGTTGTTGCAGCCCTTGGCTCTGGCCCCGGAGAATTCCCAGCTCCCTCCTACACCCCAAGCTGCCCATGGCAAACCAAGCTGCAGCTGCTGATTCCCAGTGCCTGATGTTGGACACAAACCATTGTCACCCATCCTAGCTGATCAACTGGGGCCCAAACGAGAGATGAGAAAGGTTCTGCGAAGCAGGAGCCACCCACCGCCGTCATTTTCCAGGCAGAGATTTGCATTGCCCCGCCCATCTCCCTGCAGCCTCCATCTTTTTTTCTAAGGTAACCTTGCCAAAACAGGAGAGAAAATCCCTTCCCCTATGCTGAATCAGACACGGACAACTCCGTTCTGAGTGGCAGATATGTCAGGCAGCAAGCCAAAGGAACTGACCCAAGATATGAGTAACCCTGTTTGCCTGCGTGAGAGCAAAGAGGAGGGGCTAGAGATCAGAGATGAAGAGACTTGAGACAGTCAAGGTCTGGTTTCTTATTTTGATTTTTCATTTTATTGCTTTGACTGTTTTGTTGACTTTTACTTGCTTTTTGATTTAGACTACCTTTGTGTTGGGGAAAAACACATCAAAAGGCATGATTTTATTGAACTGTCTTTGTGCGATTACCAGTAGGCTTTAGGAAATATTCTTTGTTTGTCTGTTTTTTACTCTTTTCTGGTTTTGTATCTGTTTTCATTTGTTAGTTGGTATGTATGTCTGTTTTCCCTCTTACTCTTCTCTCTCTCCAACTTCCTCTCAACCCCCACTCCTTCTTCCATTATTTTCCTTTTTCTTACCTCCTTTTGTTCCAGGGAGCAAACCTAAACCCCACTGCATGGACAGATTGTAAGGCAGTGGGAAGTGGGTTCCAGGGTGCCCATACACCTGTTGGTGGATACTGGGATCTGCAGATAGATTCTGAATCACAGCTTCCCCCTCAATTAAACCTGAAAACTGCAAAAAGTATGACCTCCAACCCACAGTCCAGCCTCAAAAGTGAACAAAGGCAGAGGATCTTCATAAAGAACAGGAGATTGAACAAAAAGAAGTAAAAGCAACTCCACCTTCCCTGAAAAGCAGAATTAAAGAAGGGGAGGGAAAGGGGAAGAGAAAAATTGACACATATGAAGAAAAACCAAAAGAAGAATATGGGTCTTTCACAGACCCCGGAAGTTCAGAACTGAGAAAACAGAGTTCAGAGCACAAACAATGAAGAGCCCCCAGAATTACTGGTCTCAAACTACAAACCCAGATATCAAGACATTAATAGAGAGTTTAGAAATAATTGAGGAGAGACAGGAGGAAAATAGGAAGGAGTTGATAACTGAGATAACAGAGTAAAGGATACTGTGAATGAAATAAATAACAAACAGATAAGCATGGAAAACAGAATTAGCCAAGCAGAAGGAAGACTCTCAGTGCTTGAGGACCAAAATATAGAACTAACCCAAACTGTCAAAAACAAAGAAAAGAAACTTTAAAAGACAGAGCAAAACCTTCAAGAAATAAGTAATTATTTCAAGAAACTGAACCTAAGAGTGATTGAACTTTCTGAGGCAGAAAGAGAGACAGAGACCACCCTGGAACAAACATTCCATGAAATTATTCAAGAAAACTTCCCTCATCTCATCAGTGATGCAAAAATTAAAACACAAGAGATTTAGAGAACCCCTGCAAGAGACAAATGAGAAGACCAACTACCAGACACAAAAATTTGCCTTAAAAAAGTTGATATAAAAGAAAAAATCCTCAAAGCAGCAAGAAAAGGGTCAGATTACTGACCAGGGAAGACCAATTAGATTAGCAGCAGATTTATCTACAGAAACCCTTCAGACTAAGAGAGCTTGGAGCCCTATCTTCAAAGTTCTAAAAGATAAACAATTTCAACCGAGAATAACCTACCCAGCCAAGCTGAGCTTCAACAATGAGGGAGAAATAAAATCTTTCCCAGATTTTTCTAAGAAGTTACGCTGTCACCAGAACACATCTACATGAAAAACTTAAGAAAGTATTAAACACAGAAGAAAAGGAAAAAAGAACAACAACATTCTTTATAAGAGTACAGGAAAAAGATTAAAAGCACACATGAACTAACCCAAAAACTAAGAGAAAGACAACAAGCATGCAGGAAAAACAACAACTCTATGAGAACCTCATGATAGGGATCAACTCTCACATTTAACTAATTAGCCTGATTGTGAATGGACTAAATGCACCACTAAAAAGACATAGAATGGCAAAATGGATAAAATATTACCAGACAACAATATATTGCCTCCAAGAGACTCATCTCACTAGAAAGGATACTCATAGACTCAAAGTAAGAGGATGGGAAGTAAAATTTCAGGAGAACAGAACACAAAATAATGGACGAATCACAATCTTAATTTCAGACAAAATACCAATTAAGCTATCAAAAATTGAAAAAGAAACAGAAGGCCACTACATAATGATAAAAGATTCAATCCATCAACAAGAAATATCCATCCTAAACATATATGCACCCAACATAGGAGTGCCAACTTTCATAAAGCAGCTTCTAGATAAACTCAAAAATAATATTGACTCTAACACTATCATAGCTGGGGACTTTAATACCCCACTCACAACCCTAAACAGATCATCCGGACAAAAAAATCAGCAACGAGATCCGGAAACTGAATGTGACTCTTGACCAAATGGACTTAATTGATACCTACAGAACACTCCTCCCAACGACCACAGAATATACATACTACTCATCACCACATGGAACGTACTCTAAGAACGACCATATCCTTGGCCACAAATCAAGCACAAACAAATTTCAAAACATTGAAATTTTGCCATGCACCTTCTCGGACCACAGTGGAATAAAAATAAACATCAGCACCAACAAGTTCCCCCAAAACCCACAAAGACATGGACATTAAACAGCGTGATGCTAAACAACTCCTGGGTCAATGAAGAAATCAAAACAGAGATTAAAATATACCTGGAAACAAATGAAAAGGAAGAAACATCTTACCAAAATCTCTGGGATGCCATAGAAGCTGAAATAAGAGGGGAAATCATATCTCTACAAATGCACACAAAGAAAATGGAAGGATCACAAATTAACTACCTAACAAGTCACCTAAGGAAGCTGGAAAAGCAAGACCACCAAAACCCTAACTTCAGCAGAAGAATCCATATCACCAAAATAAAAGCTCAGATCCGGGAAATAGAAGACAAAAAGATAATACAAAAAATTAACAAACCAAACACCTGGTTCTTTGAAAGGATAAGACTGATGAACCCCTAGCTAGACTGACCAAGAAAAAGAGAGAAAAAGCCCAAATAAACATAATCAGAAACATAAAAGGTGAAGTCATATCTGACCCTGAAGAAATACAAAAGATCATTAGAGACTACTATGTACACTTTAAGGAAAGAGTGGACTTGATGACATCACACAACCTGCGAAAGTTGAAATGAAGAAATTGAGACCCTAAATAGATGAATAACAATCAAGGATATTGACTATGAAATAAGAAAACTACCTACAAAAAAAAGCCCTGGATCAGATGACTTTCCAGCAGAATTCTTTTTTTTTTTTTTTGAGTTGGAGTCTTACTCTGTTGCCCAGACTGGAGTGCAGCGGCCGCTCCCGGCCACCACAGCCTCACCTGCTGGGCTCCGGCGATCCTTCTGCCTCAGACTTCCAAGTAGCCAGAATTACAGGCATGCACTACCATGCCCAGCTGATTTTTTGATTTATTGTAGAGATGAGTTCTTGCTGCCCAGGCGGGTCTCGAACCCGTGGGCTCAGGCATTTCTCTCACTTCAGCCTCCCAAAGTCACGGGATTACAGGCTGAGCCACCGAGCCTGTCTCCCAGCAGAATTCTATAAGACATTTAAGGAGGAAGTGATACCAATCCTACTGAAAGTATTCCAGGCAATTGAGAAAGATGAAACTATCTAAAATCATTTTATGAAGCTACCATCACACTGATACCCAAGCCAGGTAAGACTCAACAAATAAAGAGAACTACAGGTCAATATCTTTGATGAACATAGGTGCTAAAATTCTCAACAAGATCCTAGCAACCCAGATTCAACAACACATCTCAAAAATCATTCATCATGACCAAGTAGGCTTCATCTCTGGGATGCAAGGCTGGTTCAACATTCGTAAGACCATAAATGTAATTAAACATACCAAGAGACATCAAAACAAAAACCACATGTTTATATCATTAGATGCAAAAAAAGCTTTTGATAAAATCCAGCACCCCTTTTTGATAAAAACCCTCAAACATCTAGGCATACGTGGAACATACCTCAAAATAGTAAAAGCCATCTACAAGAGACCCACATCCAGCATACTCCTAAACAGATAAAAATTGGAACCATTTCCCCTGAAAACTGGAACAAGACAAGGATGCCCACTCTCACCTCTCCAGTTCAATATAGTATTGGAATTCCTGGCTAGAGCAATAAGAAAAGAGAAGGAGATCAGGGGTATCCAAATAGGAAAAGCGGAAGTCAAGTTATCTCTCTTTACAGACAACATGATTGTATACCTTAAAACCCAAGATAATCTGTCAAAAATCTCCTTGCACTGACAAAGGGCTTTGGATAAGTCTCAGGGTATAAAATAAATGTGCAAAAGACAATTGCATTTCTTTACACCAAAAATAAACAAACAAAAACCCAAATAAAAAGCACAATCCCATTCACAATAGCCACAAAAAAAAAAAAAAAAAAGAAATACCTTGGCATCTTCATAACCAGAGACATGAAAGCCCTTTACAATGAAAACTATAAAACACTGCTCAAAGAAATCCAAAATGACACAAACAAGTGAAAAATTATCCCATGCTCATGGATTGGAAGATTCAACATTGTGAAGATGTCCATCTTACCTAAAGAAATCAAAGATTTAACGCAATACCCATCAAATTACCAGCAACATTCTTCTCAGTTCTAGAAAAAACAATATAGGAATTCATATGGAAACATAAATGACCAAGAATAGCCAGAATAATCATCAGCAAAACAAAAAACAAAAACAAAAACAAAACAAAGCAGGAGGTATCACACTACCAGACTTTAAACTTTACTATAAAGCTACAATAATCAAAACAGCTTGGTATTGGTACAAGAACAGGTATATGGACCAATGTAATAGAATTAAGATTCCAGAAGCAAAACCTCAATTTCTCAATCAACTTATCCTTGACAAAGCCTCCATCACCCACCAATGTGGAGAGGAGAACCTATTCAGTAACTGGTGCTGGGAAAACTGGCTAACCACATGCAGAAGACTCAAACAGGACCCCTATCTATCCCCATATACAAAAATTAACTCTAAATGGATCAGAGACCTAAATGTAAAACCTCAAACCATAAGAACTTTAGAAAATACAGGACACACCCTTATGGTATTTGGAACTGGCATCCAATTCCTGAGCAGAACCCCAAATGCTCAAGCCATAAGAGATAAGATAGACAGGTGGGACCTCATTAAACTGATAAGTTTCTGCAAAGTCAAAGATACCATCAAGAGAGCAGGGAGACAGCCCACAGACTTTGCCAACTCCATGTCTGACAAAGGCCTAACATCAAGCATCTACAAGGAACTTAAACACGCTGAAAAGAAAAAAACAAATAACCCCATTACAAAGTGGGCAAAAGATATGAGCAGACACTTCTCAAAAGTAGATGTACGAGTGACCAACAGATACATGAAGAAATGTTCAACCTCACTAGTCATCAAGGAGATGCAAATTAAAGCTACACTGAGATACTGCCTAACTCCAGTCAGAATGGCCATTATCAATAACTCAAAAAATAACAGATGCTGGAGAGGATGTGGCGAAAAGGAAACACTTCTACCCTGTTGGTGGGACTGTAAACTAGTACAGCCTCTGTGGAAATCAGTGTGTCAATTCCTAAAAGCTCTAAAAATTGACCTTCCATATGATCCCACAATCCCCCTAACTGGGAATATACCCTGAAGAAGTCAAATCGCTCTATAAAAAAGATGCCTGCACATGTGTATTTATTGCAGCATTGTTCACAATAGCAAGATCATGGAACCAACCATGCTGTCCATCAAAAGAGGACTAGATTTAAAAACTGTGGTACATATACACAATGGAATACTATGCAGCCATAAAGAAGAACAAAATCATGAACTTCATAGCAACCTGGATGGAAATAGAGTGTATAATACTGAGTGATCTCTCACAGAAACAAAGATCTGAGTATCACATGTTCTCACTCATAAGTGAACCTTAAACAACTACCGTAATACTAAAAGAAAAGGATGGACAGTGGTGGGAAACTATGGGGAGGGACAGGGAGGGGAAAGGAAGTGATATTAACGAAGTCATTATCTGTCTCGGGAAAGTTGGGCACACCTCATCAACAAGGATACCTGCACAGTGAATATTTGTATACCTAACGCTTAGCTGTACCCCACAATTTTAAAATAAAAAAAGAAATTTATTCCTGCAGTTACTACTTGGACCCTTTAACAATTTGAGAAAAAGTTGAGAATCTAACATTTTGTAAATCTAAAAAAAATCAAGCTATTAGTGAACTATGACCAGTTTATTGTGATGACACCTTTTGTCAAAAAAAAAAAAACTGATTAATGATTTAGAAAGTTAATACTGAATCTTTCCTCCATTTTTTACAGAAAGAGAGGAAATTATATACCTTAACCAATGATCAATTATACCACTTAAAGTTTTAAAGTGCTTATATACTATTATCTGCTTTTCTTATTTCAGACCTCTGAGGAATATGGAGACGTTCTAACCTTCCTAAGCTTTTATTTTCTCACTTATAAATGGAAAGAAATGGCTTCTCCAGCTCATATAATAAACTGTGGAGCCATAAGCTTCCCTATTTTTCAGTACTATACCTCCATAATTGATATCATTTTATTCTTATCTCTGTCTCCTGATTTTCCTTTTTTTTCTAGCAACCCAGCCCCAAGGATTGGGTGCAAGACAAACTTTAAGCACTAATACTAGTAAAGACATCAGTTAGGATGAAGCTTCTGTTATCTCATTAAATACCACATGTAGGCAGAGATCCAAAGGAGAGGCAACCTGAGATTTAGACCATCACTCCTAAAGAAAACAAAATTGATATTTTTGAGGAAAGTAGATGACTGAAAGGAATGTAGTCTGCTGATTGAGCTTTAGAACTAATTTCTAGAAAGAGTCACCCACATCACTTTTTAGGTGGCATTGAGTAGTATCATTAGTCTCACATCGATTCCAATATTGCTTTTTCTCATACTCTTCTTAGTAAATATATCTTCAAACCTGTAGTTAGTTGGATTTTTTATTTATTTAAGATTTTTCGTACTTTGGAAATCCTTCAAGATATGCATTTATAAAAAATGTTATGAAGAATTCAAGATCAGGTTCATTGGATGTATATTTCTTATATAACAGAAGCTGGCAAGGACATAGGGGAAGAACAGTGAGGACAGAAGAGGTAATGATAAGAATTTCAAGTGAAGGAACAATTTTCAACATTTTTTTTTGAGTCAGGGTCTCACTGTCACCAATACTGGAGTACAGTGGCATGATTACTGTTCACTACAGCCTCAACCTCCTATGATCAGGAGATCCTTCTGCCTCAGCTTCCCAAATAGATGGGACTATAAGCATGTGCCACCATGCCCAGCTAATTTTTTATGTATTTACTTTTTTGGTAGAGCCAGGGGTCTTGCTATGTTGCCTAGGTTAGTCTCAAATTCCTCCCTCCTCAGCCTCCCAAAATACAGGGATTGCAGGCATGAACCACTGCATCTGGCCCAATCTTCAACACATTCATTCTACTAATATTTATTGAGAAGGTATAATTTGCTAGAGATGGTACTCAGTGCTAGGAAAGCATTTGTAAGTGAGGCCAACATGAGGTATAAATAACCACATGTGGCAAGTCCATAGGCTTAGCTACTCAGGTGGTTGAGGTGGGGAGGATTGTTGGAGCCCAGGAACTAGAGAACAGCCTGGGCAGCATAGTAAGACCCTCACCCCCCAAATAATGACATTTGGCTCCATAATTCAAGAGAGAACTGGACATATAGGAAGTGCAAAGAAATTTCAGAAAAGTGAAGACTGGAGATTTTATAGGTTTTTTTCCCTTTTCTCTTTTTTTCTAATTAGTCAATTAATTTTTTTTTTTTTTTTTTTTTTACTTTCAGGAGCTCTGAATGACTAGTGGAATTCTATGTTGAAAATTGTATTATCTGTCCCTAGTTTGAGAACAGTGTCAATCTATTTCTTTATGAATCATGAAAAACATTAATTTAATCACATGGTGCTTACTCCAGAAATCTTCTTCAGCAGTACATGGTATTAGAACTATTTTTTCCTGCAGCTCTGTTGCATTTTTCATATTATTGTACACACCTCACGTCTGGAGGTCCCTTCTCATTAGGTGCTACAGCTCTGTGTGCAGAGCATTGGTATTACTATGATTGGAGCATTATTTATTCCTATTAAACAAAAGGTAGTTTTATGTAAGTGTTAAAACATTATTGCTTTTTAACTCCCTGGATCCATCAAATATCAGCTTGTGCTCTATGGCCTGGCAGGGAGTAATTGTATGTTAACATTCGGTCCTGATGTACACAGAAAATGAAACTTGTATTGGTTTGTCTTTAAATGTTAGAAACGCATTTTCTTCGATGGTTGTTCTTTCCCAGGACACCAAACAGGAGGAAGTAAACAGATAGCTTTCCTAAATCCCGTGAATGGGAAGAAGGTAGACAAAAATGTCAGAAACCTAAACCTCACTCTTCGTTCTGAGACAGTAGGTCAGGAGACAGAAACATGGGGGCTTTGCAAAGGCTTTAAGAAAAATCTAAGAAAATAGATGCTGAATTAATATCAGCAGAACATGGCCAGAGAGAAGTGGAAGAAGGTCTGTCCATAATCCCCAGAGAAGCAAACTAGTCAGCTTTTCTGATCAACAGATATCCCTAGAAGGGATGAAAGCAGTTTTTACCTTTATTTCTGCCTTGGAAAGTTTATTTCTTAAATGCATTCTAAAAAACAGCAATTCATTCTTGGTTTTTTTTTATTATTACTCACATATGATCATGTAATTTTCATGAACAAATAATGTTGTCATGAATAACTATCATAAGAAACCTCATTGTGGTACAATCTGGATACTTGGATCCTAGTCTTGCTTTGCTATTGAGTGGCTACCAGTGTGATGTTAGCCTAGTGTTTCCAAATGTGTGCTCCCTGGTCAGCAGTATTAAGTGCAAGTTCTTGGGCGCTGAACCTGTGGCATCAGAAACTAGGGGTGAGGTCCAAACTCTAAGTTTAGCAAGCACCGCAGGTATTTTGCTTAATGCTTAAGTTTAAAAATCATTGCTTTAAAGAACAGAAGTTTTCTGTGACTCAGTTTTTGCATCTACAAAATGAGAGGATTTACTGAACGATCTCTTTAGATGTATCTTGCTCTAATACATCTCAATTATGTAACATTTTAAACTATGTAGAGTATCTTTGATGCTTTGTGTCCGTAGGCAGCTTAGTGCCTGATACATAGTAAAAGCTCAAAAAAATTACAAGATTGTAAGATATTTCCTGTTCTACCTAAAAACAGTATTGCCTGAAGATGGTGACAGGGCAACCTGGTCTATGAAACCCTCTGCAAAGGAGAACTCAGAGGGTTTCTGGCTCTCTCCCTGGGGGCTGTGGACCCCAACATCGGCAGCCTGCTCTTCACATGGAGCTCAGCCATCACCACCACTGGGGCATCGCAGTGGTCTGGACAGCCACTGCAACTACAGACACAGCAGCCACTGCACCGCCGCGGCCTCCATGGCAGCCATAGCGCATCACACCACCCATGCCTGGGCGATCCTCAACTTCAGTCCTTGAAGCCCCTGCAGGCAAGATCTGCTGGGATCGCTGCCACCTCTGCTGCCACTGTGACATCTGTGCTGGCCGTGGGTCTCCTCCCGTGTGCCCTGAGACAGGCTTCCATCTCTGGCCTCTGCCCAACCCCTGTCCGGCCACACCCGCTCTGGGGAGAGCAGCTGAGATAGCACCACCTGCTGGCGATTCAAGGTAGCAACACTGAAAGGGGAAAAACAAGCTTGAAAACCAGACACAGGTCAGATTTGAGTGGTGAACTGAGGGTGATCTGAACTGTCCTTCACAGCAGGCCAGGGGCAACGGACCCTAACTGTGAACTAATTTACCAGCTTAAAAAGACAGTTAGAAATC
Source organism: Carlito syrichta (assembly GCF_000164805.1). NCBI lineage: Eukaryota > Metazoa > Chordata > Mammalia > Primates > Tarsiidae > Carlito > Carlito syrichta. The sequence goes on along the minus strand of NW_007257410.1, from coordinate 327,205 downwards.
AGAGCTGAAAGGACATTGGACTTAAACGAAGAGTCTCAGAGTGTGCTCGATTGGTTCTGTTAGTTTAATGACTTAATTCTATTCCTACTGTTTTGTTCCTTTTTTTTCCTTTTATTTTCCTCTTCCTTTTCTTCTCTTTTCTCCTCTCTGTAAGCCATATCTTTGTATAGAGGAACAGCACACCCATAAGGTGGTTGGTTAGCTTGTGTGTTAGCATCATTGCATGTTTTACTTTTTATTTTTTGTAAGGGAGTTGTTTAGTCTATAGCCATGGTCTATTATTTTTATCCGTTTCAGTTTAGGTCTCTCTCTCCATTTGTTGGTACACTCGTCTGTTTCTCCCCTTACACCTCTCTCCTCCCCATCTTCCCCCCCCATCTTCTCCATTCTCTTCCCTCTGCTAACCACATTTTATTTCAGGGAGTGAACCTATAGCCCCACTGCATGGACAGATTCCAAGGCAATGGGAAGTGGGTTTCAGATTATCCATACACCTGTCGGCAAATACCAGGACCTGCAGAGAGATTTTGAATCATAGCTCCTCCCTTAAGTAAATCTCAAAACTGCAAAAAGGACCACCCCAAGCCTACAGTGCAACCCCAGAATTGAACAAAGTAAGAGGGCATACATAAAGTATAGGAGATTGAACAAACAGAAGTAAAAGCAATCCCTCTATCCCTGAATAACAGAGTTAAAGAAGACAGTGATGTGGAGGGAAGGAAAAAGTAGGGAGGGGAAAAAAACCGCACAAATGAAGAAAAACAAAAGAATAATATAGGTCTCAGACTCCCGGGAGATCAGACACTGAGAAAACAGATTCCGGAACACAAACAATGAAGAGCCCCCAGAATGACTGGTCACACACAACAAACTCAGACATCAAGACATTAATAGAGAGAATTAAAAAAATTGAGGAGAGACAAGAGGAAAAGAGGAAGGAGCTGATGTCAGAAATAACAGCAGTAAAGAATACTATGATGGAAATAATAACAAACTAATAA
>NW_007257410.1:273634-325995 GCF_000164805.1 Carlito syrichta | reverse complement strand
AACCCCTGCAAGACAATAAATGAGAAGACCAACTCCCAGACATATAATAATTCACCTAAACAAAGTAGAAAAAATCCTAAAGGCTGCAAGAAAAAAAGGTCAGACTATGAACCACAGAAGACCAATTAGAATAGCAGCAGATTTATCTACAGAAAGCCTCCAGGCTAGGAGAGCTTGGAGCCCTATCTTCAAAGTTCTAAAAGATAAACAATTTCAACTGAGAATAACCTACCCAACCAAGCTAAGCTTCATCAGTGAGGGAGAATTGAAATCTTTCCCAGATTTCCAATCCCTAAGAACCTACGCTGCCACAAGGCCACCTCTATAAGAAACACTTAAGAAAGTATTGAACACAGAAGATAAAGAAAAAAGAACAACAACGTTCCTCACAAGAGTACACACAAAAGATTAAAAACACATGATCCAACTCTAAAACCAAAAGAAAGACAACACACAAACAGGAAGAACAAAAATGCTGTAAGAACATTATGATAGGGATCAACTTTCACATTTCAAAAATTAGTTTGAATGTGAATGGACTAAATGCACCACTGAAAAGACATAGAATGGCAAAATGGATAAAATATCATCAGGCAACAATCTCTTGCCTTCAAGAGACTCACCTCACTAGAAAGGACACTCACAGACTCAAAGTAAGAGGATGGAAAACAAATTTTCAGGCGAATGGAACACAAAAAAAGGAGGAGTTGTGCTCTTAATCTCAGAAAAAATAACCTTTAAGCTAACAAAAATTAAAAAAGATACAGAAGGCCACTACATAATGATAAAAGGTTCAATCCGTCAACAAGAAATATCCATCCTAAACATATATGTACAAAACATAGGAGCACCAACTTTTATAAAGCAGCTCCTAGGTAAACGAAAAGAAAGATATTGACTTCAATACCATAATAGCTGGGGACTTAAATACCCCACTCACAACCCTAGATAGATCATCAGGACAAAAAATCAGCAACGAGATTCCAAACCTTAATGTGACTCTTAATCAAATGGACTTAATTAATACCTACAGAACACTCCATCCAAAGACCACAGAATACACATTCTACTCATCATCGCATGGAACGTACTGTAAGATGGACCACATACTTGGCAATAAATCAAGCATAAGCAAATTTAAAAGGACTGAAATTTTACCTTGTACCTTCTCAGACCACGGTGGAATAAAAATAATCATTAACACCAACAAGGTCTCCCCCAAACCCACAAAGGCATGGACACTAAACAGCATGATGATAAACAACTCCTGGGTCAATGATGAAATCAAAACAGAGATTAAAAGATACCTGGAAACAAATTAAAATGAAGAAATGTCTTACCAAAATCTCTGGGACGCCATGAAAGCTGTAGTAAGAGGGGGGAAATTTATATCCCACAAACGCACATGAAGAAAATGGAAGGATCACAAATTAACAGCCTAAGAAGCCACCTAAAAAAGCTGGAAAGGCAAGACCACAAAAACTCTAATTTCAACAGAAGAATCCCAATCACCAAAATAAAAGCCCAAATCCAGGACATAGAAGACAAAAAGATAATATAAAAAATCAATGAAACAAAAAGTTGGTTCTTCTAAAGGATAAACAAGATTGATGGTCCCCTAGCTAGACTGACCAAGAAAAAGAGAAAAAGCCCAAATAAACACAATCAGAAACACAAAAGATGAAGTCACATCTGATCCTGGAGATATACAAAAGATCATTAGAGATTACTGTGTACATTTGTATGGAAACAAACTTGAAAACCTCAAGGAAATGGAGGACTTTCTGTCATCGCACAACCTGCCTAGGTTGAAACAAGAAGAAATTGAGACCCTAAATAGACCAATAACAATCAAGGAAATTGACTACGTAATAAGAAAGCTGCCTACAAAAAAAAAACCCCTGGACCAGATGGCTTTCCAGCAGAATTCTACAAGACATTTAAGAAGGAGCTTATACCAATCTTACTGAAGGTATTCCAGGTGATTGAGAAAGATGGAACTCTCCCCAAATAATTTTATGAAGCTAACATCACATTGATACCCAAGCCAGGTAAAGACCCAACAAACAAAGAGAACTACAGGCCAATATCTTTGATGAACATAGATGCCAAAATTCTCAACAAGATCCCATACACAAAAATGAACTCTAAATGGATTAGAGACCTAAATGTAAAACCTCAAACTATAAGAACCTTAGAAAATGAAGGACATACCCTGATGGAAATTGGAACTGGTATCCAATTCCTGATCAAAACCCGAAACCCACAGACCATAAGGGATAAGATAGACAAATGGGACCTCATTAAACTGACAAGCTTCTGCAAAGCCAGAGAAAGCATTAAGAGAGCAGGGAGACAGCCTATAGACTGGGAAAAAGTATTTGCCAACTCCAGGTCTGACAAAGGCTTAACATCTAGGATCTACAAGGAACTCAAACATGCTGAAAAGAAAAAAACAAACAGCCCCATTATAAAATGGGCAAAAGATATGAACAGACACTTCTTAAAGGAAGATATCCGAGCAGCCAACAGACACAAGAAAAAATGTTCAACCTCACTAACCATCAGGGAGATGCAAATCAAAAGCACACTGAGATACCATCTAACTCCAGTCAGAATGGCTATTATCAATAACTCAAAAAATAACAGTTGCTGGAGAGGGTGTGGCGGAAAGGGAACACTTCTAACTCTTGGTGGGAGTGCATACTAGTACAACCTTTGTGGAAAACAGTATGGCTATTCCTAAAAGCTCTAAATATTGACCTCCCATATGAGCCTGCAATCCCTCTACTGAGAATATACCCTGAAGAACTGAGATCACTCTATAAAAAAGATACCTGCACACGTATGTTTATCGCAGCATTGTTCACAATAGCAAGAACCTGGAAGCAACCATGCTTTCCATCAAAAGAGGACTGGATTAAAAAAATGTGGTATTTATACACGATGGAATACTACACAGCCATAAAAAAAGAACAAAATCATGAATTTCGCAGCAACCTGGATGGAACTAGAGTCTATAATACTGAGTGGCCTCTCACAGAAACAAAGATCTGAGTGTCAAATGTTCTCACTATAGCGGACCTTGAACATCCAACCTAATACTATAAGAAAATGACTGACATTGGTGGGAAACTAGGGTAGGGGAGGGGAAGGGAGGTGGGACTAATGGTAGTAAATATCTGTCTGGGAATTGGAAGACACCTCTTATCAATAAGGGTGCCTGAACAAAGCATATTTGTATACCTAACCCTTAACTGTACCCCACAATATCATAATAAAAAATATTGATTAAAAAAAGATTAAAAAATATATAAAATTAAAAAAAAATAAAATTAAAAAATTAAAAAAGACAATAAGACCACCATATAAAAATATACACGGGGTGTGAATAAAATTATTCTTAGTAAAAAATAATAATAATAAATAAATAAAAATAACTAAATAAAAAAAATAGCCTAATGGGTGTATAACTTTGGCACTACTACCATTCGTCTATATGAACTGGATCTACCAAGTAGAATTGTGCTTTGAGGCAGAAGTACATACTTCTTCCCAAGAGGGCTGAGGAAATGTCATAAAGGAAGTATATGGTTTATATGGCTGTTAAGAGTAAGAAGAATTTATCAGAGCTCATCAGAGTTGAAGAAAGTTGAGGGATACAGAAAATACAAAACAATTAAGGTAATGGGAAAGCATTTTTATTTGGGGTATAGAAATGAGTATGTGGTAACACACAAAAAATGATAATTTACTCCTAAAATTTTGATAAAGAAGATTATGCATACTTCCCAAACTTCTGTAGCCAGTGTAAATTTGCAACCATAAATTTGGGTATATGAAAAATCATCATCTTTTTTCCCCTTTAAAGCACATCTTCTTTGATTCCAAGTTTCCATTTGCCAGACTGCAAGAAATTAAATTGCCCCATTCCTGCACCTACCTCCTCCCTTCAGCTAGGGATAGGCAAAAATTCAAGAGACAGTGGGCTAAACTGAGAATTCTAAAAGATTCGAGTCCATATCGTTTCTCTCAAGTACAATGGTTCTATAGTTTCTATGCCTCCTAGAGCAGAAAAATCTTTGCCAGTACTAGTCAGGCACTCTGGTGTCTAAGTGTCACTCTATCTCACATATCATAGAATGACCAGGAAGTAAGTATGTTGTGTTATTTCTTCTGATCTAGAGGTGTATAATCCTCAAACCCATTGAAAGTCTAAAGAAATCTCTTCTCTCTTTTGCTGTCTTTTAAATTACTTGCCCCCTCTGGGGATCCCTTCTACATAATTTCAAATGCTAATGAGAGGTTATCTGTGAACAGCTTCTATGAGGAATAGTTTTTGAAAAGTGATAAGAGGAAAAAATACAGAGAACAAAATATAAATTAATGCATCATATTTTGAAAAACAAAATCAGTAGCATTGAGTTCTTATTGATATTTGGATTGTGTAATGATATTCCACAAAATAAAATTTAGATAAGACAACCTATCCCAAAAGACTTATTTTCATAATTCAAAGAGGAATGTATGAGACGGAATGTTTCACCTATCAGTTCATGGCTTTCTCATAAATGAAAATATTGTGCTGTTAAGAGCCTCATGACTGAATTAATCAAACCAACCTCAAATCTCCTTTAAGGAACTAGAAACCAGAGTATAGCAGGGAATAAGTAGTTAAGTTTTCTCCTGATATCAATAGAATCTAAATCATACTTCTGGAATACTGACTAATTTTCTGATAGTTTAAAGAGATTATTGGCAAGATACACAAGGATTCTTTTTAAAAAAAGGTCTGCTATGTGTGATGTTTATGCATTTTTTGTGAAAGGAAAGTACTTCTTGTTTGACCTAAACCACACAGTTTAGTAAGCACTAAACTCTTGGCCGGGCTCAGTGGCTCAGCCTGTAATCTCAGTGATTTGGGAGGCCGAAGTGAGTGGATTGCCTGAGCCCGTGGGTTCGAGACCCACTCAGGCAACTTGACGAGACCTTGTCTCTACAATAAATCAAAAAATTAGACGTGCGTGGTAGCACGCGCCTGTAGTTCTGGCTACTTGGAAGGCTGAGGCAGAAGGATCGCCACAACCCAGCAGGTCGAGGCTGCTGTGGTCCAGAGCGTGCCACTGCCCTCCAGTCTGGGCCACAGAGTGAAACTCCAACTCAAAAAAAAAAAAAATCACTAAACCCTCACACTCAGGCCCCATCATATTCTCTAGCATAACCCCTCAGAAAATTTAAAAGAAAGAAGGATTCTAATTAACTGTAGTTTTACAACCAGTGAATTTTTCCTCTTAATTAAATTTTTTAAGTATACCTCCCCACCCTGCCCACACACATGCTAAAAAACGACATAAAAATTCAGAAGAAGCAGTGTATTTGTTCATGGACTCTTCCAATGTTTCTCTGAAGAATCGCTACAACTCAGACCACCCTTTCTGATTTCTTATCATCATTTGAATCCATTTTTTCTAGCTGTTTTTTATTTATTTTTTTTAACTAGTGTGGTATTTTCTTCAGTTTTCAAAGAAGAAATACATATTAATTGTAAAGTATTGAGAAAATTCATAAAAGTAAACATATACATACAAAAATCATCCATAATTATGATTTTATCTCTCAGAATTAACCACTGTAAGAATTTTGGTGCAAACTCTCTGACGTTTTTTCCTAGGCTTAACCACTGTTAAAATTATCAATAGATTTTTAATACAATCATACAATTCTAAATGCATATGCACACACCCTTTGCAAAATTGCAAGCATACTCAAGATATTAAGTAGCTACTTAGTTATTTTCACTTACAAGATTTGCCCAAAGTGTAATCATGAAAATAGAAAGCAATTTATTTAAGCTTCTGTTGTTTTCAGTATCTCACTATTGTTAATATCATTATAATTAACATTCTTAAAGATAAGTCATTGCACACATCTACTTTATTCCTTAGGATAAAATCCAGAAGTTGGATTGCTGAATTAAAGCTATGTGCATTTTAAAAGCATTTAAATAATAGTGTCTTTCATGTCAGATTTATCAATATATATTCTTAACAAAAAATGGAATATTATGTTTTCTCACTCTTACAAATGGTAATTATTTTATTTCTTTCTGTTTTAAACTTTAGAATAATTGATAGTTTAAAGTGGATATAATTGATTAAATTGCATTTAAAGAATCACTAGTGAGACTAAACTTTTTGTTAGAGATTTTCTTCGGTGGTATGTGTTTTTTGTTTGGTGAATTGGCTATGTCTTTTCAATTTAGCCCACTATTCCTTTAATTTTGTAATGTTTGATTTTGTATAAGTCTACCAACAAAATGTTAGCATCAACAAATATGGTTCTGTAAGATTTGGCAGTTAATGCACCACCAAGGATCATACTTTCAATCTGTGAATGAGAAACTTGGGCTCCTCTGGATACTTAGTATCATATATGAATGAAAAGAAATATTTTAAAATTTCTATTACAGAAATCATCCTTTAGGGTTTTCTATTCCAATACCTTAAATTGGGTACATTTTCTTATATTGCTATTAGAAGTGTAGTCAATCAAGTTCTTCAGAACAGAAGTAAATATGACCTAGAAACTCTTGGGAAATGCTACCAGAAATCTGAATTTTGGTTCTGTCAAGCTATTCCTTTAAAATTTTCAGGTTGCCTCTATACATTATTTTTTCTTTTGAGAGTATGTGCTCATAGATATTTCACCAAAAGGGAAGAGATGAAAAGAAGCAAAAATGATTTTTTTTCTCCTTATACTAGACTTCTGCTATTTTTCATTCTTGAATTATGGTGGAATTTTGCCCTAAGAAGTGATTCTTGGTCCCACTTTTTCTTGGATTTCTTTGTCACACGACTACAGTATCAAATATTTAAGATCCTATATATTCCATGAATAATAGCAAAGTCGATGAGATACGATGACCTTTTCAGTATTCTGTATTGTGACTAGCCATAGTCAGTCCATTCATTTTACTCTTTTATAGCCTCCCTGAGCTTGAGAGCAAAGAGTGAAATGGCCATCCGAATCAAAATATGATGTGACAAAAGGTCAAAATAGTAAAGTACACTAGTATATTTCATTGAATATATTAAGGTATTAAAATCCTAATATCTTGCCCTGATGCCAGAATCTATAATGGGAAAAGAAAATGACAGTTTAGGAATTTGTCCTTGTGAGAACTGGAACAAATCCAAATGGGTAATGACTATATTTCATCTTAATTACAGTGAAATTTTATTTCTTGTATTCAGAATTCTATATACAGTGCTGCATTTTTTTTAAGCTTGGGTGTTGGAAGTTTGTTGACACTTGTAATCTCACCATTGAAGGTGAGAGAACTTGTCTCTTCTGTAACTCCTGCCATCTGGTACATTATTTTCTACAGTTTCCTACATCATTCTAATTTCATCTTGCTCTTTAAAAAATGTGTATGTGTTTATTTTTGTATCTGAAGGCAGTTATAGAGAGATAGGCAGATAAGGAGATTGAAAATCTGATGGCACCATTGTCTTTCTTAATTCTTTTCTGGGCTTATCACACATAATAAAAAAAAAAGTTTAAACTTAATTTTACTAATGATATGCTGATACAATGCCTAAGGTCAGAATACTCCCTTACGGATAGTATTGCTTTTATGTCTCCTTTCTTCTAATCTTTTGTGAGTAATCATGGTATGTCTTTATCTAGGAGTATCTCAATCAAAAATGAATTCAAGTGTTAAACCAATGCTACAATGATTTAAGAAAATATATCTTTCAATTACTTGTTATAGTATTAAATCAGAATATAACTTCCTATGAGGTCCATCCTGCAATCTATTTTGACTTGAGAGAGTATGAACAGCTAGATTTTTTGTGTGGGATTTTGTTCTCAACACAGTAAAATTTATTTTTGTTTATTATTAGTGAGAAAAATTATACTTGTTTTGACTGTTTTAAATATCTTTATAGAATCAAATATTCACCAATTAAATTCCATTTGAAATACCACAGAGGGCTGGAGAGATTCACAATTGTAATTTATAAAAGAAAAAAATTACTTTTGAAACTTTTTTTAGCCAGAACTCAAGTCCAATATTCTGTTTTAAACAATCTACAATTAAGGGATAATACCCAGTTTCAAATTAAATTTCCAAATTCTATCAACTTTGAAGCTACTCAAGGAAATATTAGTCTGAAACAATATTATGGCAAGGAATAACTAAGTGACCTTTTTCTAGTACATTTAATATAAAACTTAATAATGGTTTTTAAGTCATACAGTTACTTTTCTTATGCACATGCATAAGAATAAGAAAAATAAGCATCTTTGGGTTAAGATCATCAAGATTATAAGTTTTCTCTTTGATCACCTTGTAAGACTAGTTTGATGAATATCAAGCATTTATTATCATATATCATATATAGTTTGATGAATATCAAGCATTTATATCACTAATGACAAGATCAAATTATCCAACTGGCCTGAGCTCTCCCAATTTCATCTTGAATTCTCTTCTGACTCTCAGTTGTATAGTTAATTAGCTAATTTTCCACTGTCATTCTTGTTGCAGACCACTTACTCTCTTGCAAATTGTGTAAAGAAAAATTATAATTTATAAAAAATAAATATATATATGTATATATATACAAATATATATACATATATATATATATTTACTTTCCCTAACATATATAAATGTAGATTAATCTTCATGGAAACACCATATGTTTCCACATTCCACAGTTAGTCTTTTTTTCGGAATATGTATGCTAAATCACCTAACAATGAAGTGACAATGAGTGCAATGGGGTGCAGGAGAAGAGAAATATATATGATATCTACATGTATAGAATATATATGATATCTACATGTATATATGATATCTACATGTATATCTACATGTATATATGATATCTACATGTATATCTACATGTATAGAAATATATATGATATCTACACATTAACACTCCACTTCACTAACAGGGAATAAAGATTTTAAAATAGCTGACCAATTTCTCAATCATGCCTCCAAAACAAAGTCCTCTTGGTTCATGATGTCACTTTATACCATTTATTTTGTACTCTGATGAAATATGATAATAAACATTTTTCAGATAACTAATGAATACTCCTTCATTGTCACAGTTTCAAAAAAGCAATCAATTTTTTGAAATTCAATTTTTTGAATCAATTTTTATGAAATGTTTTAAAAATTGTACTTTTCTATTCTTTAGACACATTATTCTATGTTATTTTATTTTTTTAAATCCAAATAGTCACTCTGAATAATACCTTTGGGTCTAGTTGAAAATGGTCCCAGCCTGCTTCTTTGGAAGTTCTCACCTGTGAGAAATATGGAGATAATATCTTTTTATTTATCTAAACTCATTCCCTCTAGGGTAAGCTCTATCTTGCCATATGGTAGATGTCCTTCCATCTTCTTTATTTCTTAGATCTTGTTCTTTGCCTAATGGTTTAGCTTCTGACCTACAGATATGGGAAGAATTACCATATAGGCCAAACTCCTATGCAGGCATATAAGTTAACATTTCTTAAAATATGTTATTTACTTTGTTTAATGTTTATTTAGAGAGAAACCTGATGGTGAATTAGAGAAGGATGGAGACAAAGGATTACATGTCATAGATCACTCTTCCTTTTGCCGGTCTGAACTCTGAACTTTGTCTCCCAATTTTTGTGCCTTATTCAGCTTTTATTTTACTTTTTATTCTAGAAAAGTAGTGTGAATTAACTGTGTGGACATCCAGTACCTCCATTTAACAATTGTAAACATTTTGTCACACTTGCATCATCTATTTTTTTGCTGATGTAGCTTAATGTAAGTGACAGACCATAGGCCATTTCAGTCCTTTATATTTCAATATGAATCTTCACAAAATAAGAAAATACTCTTGTGTAAGTGCAAAATCATTATTATATCAAAGATGTTTAAAATATATTTTAATGTCATCTAACACTCTATAATTAACCCAACTTCCTTAGATACATGGTGACTGAAAGAAGGATCATCTCTTGTTATTCAAACCTGAATTCTGGAGTGTTACTCTCATGTTAAGGTCAACTCAAATTTCTCAAAAGTGTCTCCCAGCCATACGGAGTGCCTGTCCTCCGAGTGGTGCTGGTGAATGAAACTCTCTCGATTATTCTACATCTCTAATAATATTTTAGAGTATCAGTGGTCCTTTAGCAACTGATCTATTTCTTTGTCATTCTAAGCCTGGAAAGTTTTGAATAAGATGCCCTTCTTTTGATTGGGGATGAAGAATCATCAGAACTCAGTACCACAACTGGAATTTAGGAAACTAAGGAACATAGTTGGGGCAAAAACATGTTGGGATCAAGCTCATAAAGTGGGAAGAAGGCTAAAATATTTAACATTTGTAAAACTGACTCTCACACATGAAATGCTAAGATTTTAATTCTGTAGCCTAGATAAGCCCACCATAGAAATCTTAGATTTTTGGTCAAAATGAGTGTGGCAGCTTTTTGGTTTGAGCAGCTGGCTCTACATTCTACCTCTCTGACAGTAGTTACAGTGTTTTTACTGGAGTTGAAACCCTGTGCAACAAATGCTAACCGTAGACATTAAAACAGTCATGAATCAAGGTTAAGACAGATCGTATCTTCAGGGCTCTATGCCCTAAGATGTGTGGTTAGAATGAAAATTGCTGTTATTATACACATTTATTCCCAAAGGGAACATGAATTTGGAAGAGCAGAAGCTGCCACAAAGACTCATGAGTAGACAATAAAATGTCCTTTTTCATCCACAGGATGAAAGTTGATGTTCATACTAAATAGTGGCTTCTTTATGTGAGATTTCCAAGAGTTATGCTAACCCAAGTAACTAAAGAACTATAAGCATTTTAGATACTAATATTAAAGTCTATATTTTACTGATGGCAAAAGGAAATTAAATACGTCATAGGGGTGATTCTCAAATGCAGAGTTATCTTGTCTACTAAAGTGTCAGTGGAAAAGAAATTATAAGAAGAGAAGGTACTGCATATGAATGGCAGAATATTGAACATAATTTGTAAACTGACAGTGTAGAAAACCAAAATGAATAATCATTAGGATGAGGATGTATGCTATTATGAACATTGTCTCAACAGGAATGAAAAAAAGTTGTACACTATTCTTTAGAAATTCAGACAGTATTAGCATTGCTTTCATTGGGTTCAAAATTTAGTCTTGCAGGATGCTAATTGTGTAGAATTGGATAAGTTAATACAACGCAGGCTCTTCAACTATAAAATTAATAATCTACCAAAAAATGTGGTTGTGAAGATTAAGTTAATGTAAGAAAAGGTTTTTTAAAACACATATTAGGGTATAGTGGCTCACACTTGTAATCTTAACAGTTTGGGAGGCTAAGACAGGAGGATGGTTTTAGACTAAGTGTTGAAGACCAAAAAAAAAAAAAAGAATTTGTACAAAGAATTTTTTACAAATGCTTTGTGTGGTGGCATGCACCTGTAGCCCCAACTACTTAGGAGGGTGAGGCAAGGCAGGTGGATGCTTGGAACCCAGGAGTTTGAGTCTGTAGTGAGCTATGATTGCATTGCTGTACTCCAACCTAGGCAAAAGGCCAAGTCTCTGTCTCAAAAAAAAAAAAAAAAGGAAGAAAGAAAGAAAGAAAAAAATTGTTAACCTTTATACTCCTGGTTTTTTAAAGGGGAAGTAGCAATAAGATACTTTGTAACTACAACACGATACCCAAATGTCTTACTATGGCATCCTTTAAGTTGATCCCACACCAATGATCCTCACCTCCCAGTGTTTATGGCTTTGTATAGTCCCCTTCCAAAATGAATAAGGCCAACCTGTGTAACCACTAGGAAATTATATGATAATGTATGACTTGTATGGCTAGATCATAAAAGATATCATGGTTTCTGCTTTACTCTCCCTTGGATTATACTGGGGAAAACCAAGTACCACGTTGAAGACATTCAAACAGCTATGTGGAGAGAATAATGTGACAAGAAACTGAGTCTTCATGACAATAGCCAGTAAAGGACTGAGTCATCTTGCCAACAAAAATGGGAGCAAGCCATCTTGGAAATAAGTCCTTCTACCCCATTTATGCCTTCAGATGACTCCAGCCGGTTAAAGGTTGGTAAAATCTCATGAATTCTTCTGTTCCAGAACCATACAACTAAGCCACTCCTGAATCCCTGACCCACAGAAATTGCAAGATAATAAATGTTTCTTGTTTTAAACCACTGAGTTTGAGTAATTTGTTAAGTAGGAATAAATAGCTAATATACCTTCCATCTTACGATAGGCTAGAAATGAGTAAGATATATGTGATCCTGCTGTAATGCAATCAACAGTGTATAACAAGGTGCTTTCAAGTTAATTCAATTCCAGTTTCATGAAAGGAGGTTTGTAATTAATACATGACAATATCCTATCTGGAAGAAACTAGTTAATTTAAAGACGATGATAGGAAGTTGGACAATTGAGAACTAGCGAACTAGGTGGGTTAAAAGAAAATGAAGAGGCAAGGGTCCTATGTTCTGAATGTTTATGTCTCTCCAATATTCATATGTTGAAATACTCAACCCAAGGTGACCATAACAGAAGGTGGAACCTTTGGGTGGTGATGAGGTAATGTGAATAGAGCCCTCATGATTGGAATTAATAACCTTATGAAAGAGACCCTGAGAGATATTTTGCCCTTTCTGCCATGTGGAAGTGGACCCTCACCAGACACCAAATCTGCTGGCACTTTGATTTTAGGTTTCCAACCTCCCTCCAAAACTGCAAGAAACAAGTTTTTGTTATTTATAAGCCACCCCATCTATGGTATTGTGTTATAGGAGCAAAGGGCCCATGTGTAATGCATGAATAATGCAGAAAACAGTCTGATAAGTAGAAATACAAACAACAGGGCTAAGTACATGGTTAACCTTTCTTTATATTAGAGTCTCTATTGTCATATATAAGCCAACCAGAAGTTGCTGCAGACAAAAATCATATATTTAAGAGTATTTGCTGTAGTTATTTTTGACAAGTAATAATCCAGGGTTGGCTTGGTGATATGACAAGTCCACATTGCCTATTGCTTTCTTTGAGATACTTTCAGTGGTTCTTACGTTCTGCTCTGACATAGGAAGTAAGGCACAACCCACCACTCATACTAATGAAGGTAGCCTATGCATCCTGTGCAGGGTACCTTCCATATCTCATTATTCTGTGAGGTAAAAGACCAAACTTGATTCTCATGTTTCACCTATGAGCCAAGAAATCTGAAGAGTCATAAAAACCTAGAATACAGTAGTCAGTTTGGATTTAAAAAAAAAAAAAGATCAGACCAGAAACTATTGAGCTCTCACGTTAATTTCTTACTCCACTTCCCTATAGTCCACTTTATTGTTAATATCTTTCATTACTATGTTACATTTGTTATAATTCATAAGCCTACACTGATTATTATTAATGAAACTATACCATCTACATTAGGATTCACTCTTTGTATTATACCTTCTATGGGTTTTGACAAATGTATACTGACATGTATTCACACTATTATACAGAATATGTTCATTGCCCTAAAATCGCATGATCTACCTATGCATCCCCTTTCCCTCCCTCTGGATCCCTAATAACATCTGATCTTTGTATTGTCTCCACTATTTTGCCTCTTTCAGAATGTCTAATAATTGGAACCACACAGTATGTTGTCTATTCATATAGGCTTCTTTCACTTATAAATACATATTTGAAGTTTCTCTATGTCCTTTAGTGACTTTACAGTTCATTTCTTTTTATTGCTGATTGATATTCTATTCTATAATGTGTCAGTTTGCTTATCCACTCATGACATTATCCTATTGAAGGACATCTTGCTGGATTCCAAATTCTGGCAATTATGTATAAAGATGCTATAAAGATTTGTATGCAACCTTTTATGTGGGCATATGTTTTCAGCTCATTTGAATAAATACCAAGTAGTGTAATTCCTGGATCAAAGAGTATGTTTAGCTTGTAATAAACTGCCAAACTATCTTCCAGATTGGCTACATCATTTTGCATTCTCACCAGCAATAAATGAAAGTTCCTGTTGCTTCGCATCCTTGTCAGCATTTGGTGTTGTCGGTGTTTTGGATTTTAGTCATTCTAATAGGAATTATAATACTATCGCATTGGTTTAATTGGCAGTTATCTAATGACATAGAATACTTTACATCTTTGTATATGCTTATTTGCCATCTGTTTATCTTTATTGGTGAGGTTCAGATCTTTTGCTCACTTTTTAGTTATTTGTTTTCTTACGTTGTGCTTTGAGTTCTTTTTTTATTTTGGATAATAGTCACTTACCAGATATATATTTTACAACAATTTTATCTTAATTCATAACTTATATTTTTATTCTCTTAAAGTAACTTTTGCTTAGAAAAGTTTTTAATTTTAATGAAGATCATTTAACTTGTTCTTTTATGGACTGTGCTTTTGTTGTTGTATTTAAAAAGGCATTGCCAACGCTAGGGTCACCTACATAAGAAAGGAGACTTTGTTATCCCCTAGAAGTTCTATAGTTTTATGCTGTACATCTAGATCTATGATCAATTTTGAGCTAATATTGTGAAAGTTGCAAAGTTTGTATCTAGGTTCATTTTTTACACATGGATGTGCAGTTGTTTCAGTACAACTTACTGAATAACACTACTGTTTCCATTGAACTGCCTTTGCTTTTTTGTCAAACATCAATTGACGATGTGTGTGTATATATTTCTGGGTTTTATATTGTGCTACACAGATCTCTTTGGCTACTCTTCAGCAAAACCATTCATTCTCTCTTGATTACTATAGCTTTATAGCAAATCCTGAAGTTGTGTAATTTCAGTCCTTCATTCTTGTTCTTCTCCACAATATTGTATTGAATATTCTGGATACTTGCAATCCTATATTAACATCAACATCAGAATTAGTTTGTTAAAATCTACAAAACAATTTCTTGGCATTTTGATTATGATTACATTTAATCTATGGTTCAAGTTGGAATTATCTAACATCTTTATAATAAGAAGATAAGTCTTATTATCCAGGTGCATGGAACAGCTCTCCATTTATTTACATTTTCTATGATTTCTTTCATCAGAGTTTTCTAGTTTTTCTCCTATAGATCTTGTTCATTTTTAGAGGAGTATATAAGTATTTCATTATTTTAGCCAGCTTATATAATTGCCTTTTTAATTTCAAACCACACTTGTTCATTGTTGATATAGAAGAGTAATTGGCTTTTGTACATTATTCTTGTATCTTGCAACCTTACTTGGGTAGAAGAAATATTTTATAGCAAAGTATTTTCTAATTTCTCCTTTTTAACCCTTATCATATCACTGCTTTCATTTCACATAGCTACAGGCTATAATCACTGAATACATTATTGCTATTATTATTTTGAATAAAGTATTCTTTTTTAGCCAAATTAAGGATAAAAAATTTTATTTTACTTTATTTAGTCCTTCTTTAATGATTTTCCTTTTTTATGTAGATCTGAGTATCTGACTCCTACATATCTTTTCTTCTTTTTCCAGAAGTTTAAAAAATATTTCTCATAAGGCAGGTCTTCCAAGTGACAACTTTTCTTAACTTTTATTTGCTTGATAAATTCTTCTCCTCTTGAAGTATAATTTTTGCTAGAAACAGAATTCTAAATTGATGTCCTTTTTTTCCCCCATTGAATATATTGCCCCACTTTCTTTTTTCCTACATTGCTTTCAATGAAAAAATTAAATTAATTCTATTCTGTCCTCTTCTATCGTTAGATTGATTGCTGTGACTAGGACTTCCAGTACTATGTTAAATATATATAGTGAGAATAAACATCTTTGTCTTATTCCAGTTCTTAGCGAAAACACTTTCAGATTCTGTCCATAAAGTATAATGTTGGCTGCAGGTTTGTCATAGATAGCTCTTAATATTTAGAGGACTATCTCTTTGATGCATAGATGTTTGAGGGTTCTTGTCAAGAAGGAATGTTGGATTTTATCAAATGCTGTTTCTGTATCTACTGAAATAATCATATGGTTTTTAAAATTTACATCTGTTTATGTGGTGGATTTCATTTATTGATTTGCATATGTTGAACTAGACGTGCATTCCAGGGAAGAACTCCATTTGATCATGATGAATGATCCTTGTAATATGTTGTTGGATGTGATTTGACAATATCTTGTTGAGGATTTTAAAAACTATGTTCAACAGAGAAATTGGCCTGAAGTTTTCTTTTCTTTTTAGATTGTTGTCATTTTCTGGTTATCAGTATTAAATTGGCTTCATAGAATGTGTTAAGGAGGATTCCTTTCTTCCCAATTGCTTGAAAAACATTCAGTAGGATTGCTATCAGCTTTTCCTTGTATGTCTGGCAGAATTCAACTGTGTGTCTGGCAGAATTCAATCCATGTGACACAAGGATTTTTTTCGGTCGGGAAGTTTGTTATTACTAAATCAGTTTCTTGGATCATTAGTGGTCTATTTAAAGTTTCAAATCTCCCTGTTTTAGTCTTGGGAGATTGTGTGTCATCAAGAATTTCTCCATTTCCTCTAGCTTGCTCCCATACAGGTGTTAGCAGTAATCTCCAAAAATCTTTTATATATTTTCAGTTTCAGTTATAACATCATCTTTTTTGTTTCTGATTGTGTATATTCAAATTCTCTCTCTCTCTCTCTCTCTCTCTCTCTCTGTCTCTCTCTCCTCCCCTCCCTTTCTCTGTTTTGTTAAACTGGTCAGGGATCTATCAATCTTATGTATTCTTTCAAAAAATCAGCTTTTTGGATCATGTTTCATTTGTATGACTTTTTTGGTCTCTATTTTATCTTGATAATTTCCATTTTTTATGGGCTTTGAAATTGGATTGTTCTTGTCTTTTCAGATCTCTTACTTGAAACATTAGACTGTGGTCTTGATGTGTGTGTGCCCTGTTTTCTTGATGTAGGTGTGCATAGCTTTAAACTTCTCTCCTAGCACCTCTTTGTACTTTTATGGTATCCCAGAAGTTTTGGTATGTTGTGATGTTGTTTTCATTTGTTTCTAGGAATATTTTAATTTCTAACTTGATTTCTATGTTAACCCAAAAGTGATTCAGAAGTGTGTTGTATAATTTTCATGTACTTTTGTGTTTTGGAGGATTCCTGTTAGTGATGATATCTATTTTTATTCCTTCTGCTGTGGCCTGAGAACATGCTTGGTATAATTTTGACCTTTTGAAATTTGTTCATAATTGATTTATGTTTGAGGATGTGGTCAATTTTAGAGTATGCTCTGTGTCCTGATGAGAAGAATATGTATTCTGTGGTTAGATGGAATGTCCTGGAGATGTCTATTAGATCTAATCGGTCCAGTGTTGAAATAAGGTTCCAGATTTCTTGGTTAGTTTTCTGCCTTGACGATCAATCAAAAGCTGTTAGTGGGGTATTGAAAACTCCAACTATTATTATATGCTATCTATGTCCTCTCTCAGATTAATTAGCAATTGCTTTATAAATCTGGGTGATCCTATGTTGGATGTGTACACATTCAAGATGGATATTTCTTGCTGGTAAAATGAGCATTTTATCATTATGTAGTGTCCATCATTCTCCTTCAAAACTTTTATTGGTTTAAAGTTCATTTTTATATGATATAAGAATAGCTATTCTTGATCCTTTTTGTCTTCCATTTGCCTGGAAAATCTTTCTCTAGCCTTTACTTTGAGTGAGATTGGCTTCATTTGCAGTGAGATGGGTTTTCTGAAGTCAGCAGAATGATGAATCATGTTTCTTTTTTTTTTTTTTTTGAGTTGGAGTCTCACTCTGTCGCCCAGACTGGAGTGCAGTGGCTGCTCCCGGCCACCGCAGCCTCTACCTGCTGGGCTCCGGCGATCCTTCCACCTCAGCCTTCCAAGTAGCTGGAACTACAGACACGTGCTACCACACCCAGCTAATTTTTGATTTATTGTAGAGATGAGGTCTCACCAAGTTGCCCAGGCGGGTCTCGAACCTGCGGGCTCAGGCAGTCCACTCACCTAGCCTCCCAAAGTGCAGGATTACAGGCTGAGCCACCGAGCCTGGCTGAATCATGCTTCTTTATCCAATTTTCCTTACTGTGCCTTTTGAGTGATGTGTAAAGTTTGTTCACATTTAAGTTTATTATTAAGATGGAGGGATTTATTCTTGTCATATTGTTGTTAGAAAGTTTCTTTGCCTTCTAAGCTGTGTGGTTGATTTTTAAGGTCTAAAACTCTATGCTTACTTATGCTTTTGTAATGAGTGAAACAGTTTTTTTTTTTTTCATTTTGTGTCTCGAACTTTCTTAAGCTTCTCCTAAAGGACTGGTCTGGAGGTTGTGTATTCTCTTAGGAATTTCATGTCAGGGAAATATTTTAATTTTCCTTTCATTGGTGAAGCTTAGCTTGGTGGGATGGGAAATTCTTGACTGAAATTGCTTTTTTTTAAGAATGCTGGCTGGGTATGGTGGCTGATGCCTGTAATCCCAGCACTTTCGGAGGCAGAGGCAAAAGGATTGCCTGAGCCCAGAGGTTGGAAACTAGCCTGGGCAGCTTGACAAGACCTTATCTCTACAATAAATAAAAAAAATTAGCCAGGCATGGTGGCACATACCTGTAGTTCCAGCTATTTGGAAAGTTGAGGCAGAAGGATCACTTGAGCCCAGCAGTTCGAGGCTGTGGTGGCCATGAGCATGCTACTGCACTCCAGTCTAGGTGACAGAGTGAGACTCCAACTCAAAAAAAGGAGAAGAAGAAGAAAAAAAGAATGCTAAAGATGTGTCCCCAGTTCCTTCTGGCTTGTAAGGTTGCTGAAAAGAGGTCTGCTGCAATTCTGGTGAGTGTCTCTTGGTCGGTGATCACATCATTCTCTCTAGCTGCCTTCAGAAATTTTTTTCCTCTCATGCTCACCTTGGCAAATATGAATATTATATGCCTTAGAGATGGTCTTATGTAATACCTTGAAGGAGTTCTTCAAATTTCTTATGTCTACACACAAACCTCTCTAGATGATAGGGGAAGTTTTCTTGCATGACATCTTGGAGGGCTTGTTCCATGGTATTCTCAGTTTTCTGTTCTCTCTCAGAACAGGCTGATATCAATCAACCATAAATTCAATATCTTTATATAATCCCAGACCTCTCATAGGCTTTGCTAATTTTTTTCTAATTCTTTTCTTCTTATTTATGTCAAACTAGGGTAATTCAATCTTCAAATTCTGAGATTTTTTCCCTCTGTCTGGTTGATTCTGCTATTAAGATTTGCTGTTGAGTTTTGAAATTCCAGGAGCTAATTCTTCATTTTTAGAATCTCTGTTTGTTTTTTTTCTTTGAATGACCGGGTCACTTTTCACTTCCTGTGGTGTTTTCATTACCTGATTGATTTGCATGTCCATTTTTTCCTGGATAGTGTTGAGTGCCATTGTCATCATCGTCTGAATTCTATATTTTCAAAGACAAGTTATTATGGATGGATTCCATTTCTTGGAATCTGAGAAGCCCCTTTGCAGATGTTGAATCATTAAGGCTTTGGAGATTACTGGTGTTTTTTCACTGGTTCTTTCCCATCTTTGAGGGCAATCTCTTCTCTTTTCATTTTTTGTTTTGTAATTTTTTATTCGATGAAATTGCTGTTATTGAGGTGACAATTTATGTTGTTTTTACTTGAACTCCCTCCTCTGGTTCACATGTGATAGGGGCAGAGTGGCAGTGAGGGTGGGAAGCCAGGGATGGAGACATCTGGCACTGTTTCACCAGTGCAGTCTGGTAGGAGTAGAACAAGTTTTCCTCCAAATCAGTGGTTTTACCCCTCCAGCATGAGCACAGGGAACCTTGGCTGGTTGAGAGCTCCAGTATTTCCATCTCAGCCCACATTTCTCATCTGGTCAGGAGGATTGACTAGTGGTTAGTAGGGGTTTCATGGCTCTCTCTTACACAGATGTTCTAGGGGACATGAAGTAGCCTCCTTCAGCTACTTTAGGTGAGTCTGCTTCTTTCATACAGGAGCAGACAAGAGGACACTGCCTTGCTGGCAAATATTCAATTTTTATCCCTTAGTCTGCAAGTGGGAAGGGTGATCACCACCATGCTGCACAGAGTTGCATCACCTCCTAGTTCCCAGTCTCCTCCATGGGATGGGTTACCACAGTGATGGCAGCACCCTGAAGGTAAGCTGTGCCTGCAGCTTGGAACTAAGGCCAGGACTGGTGCTAGCACCACTGCAGAAACATCGCCAAAGTGGGTGTGCTGCCCCTACTGGCAGCTAGAGAGGGAGCGAGAGGAAAGTGCCCACATTTTTCAGATAATCCCTGCAGGTTGAGCCCTGCAGAGCTTTCCTGTTGAGGAGGTTGATGGCTTTTGGTGCTGGGACTCACCAGGAACTAGAATCCTCTATTCTCCACATGAATCCAGCCAGTGGGTCTATTCCAGTGATTCTTTCCTGACTCTAGGCGGCTCTCCATACCTGGTCCATGTGGGTGGGAGTACAAGGGGAGAGGCCTGTCTTCTGTTTTGGGGGTTAGAACTGCACAGGCTTGCAAGAGGTGTGTGAACAGAATTTCCTGTATACTCACTGCTTCCTTTTCCAAGTGTACTCTCTTGATCTCATGGCAGGGTCACTTCTAGGGGTGGCTGGGACTTAGAGCTGTCTGTTCTCCATATCCCTTGAGAGAATGACTGATAAATCCTAGCTTGAGTTTCCAAGCTGACTCCAAGGCAGCAGGCTCATTCCTTCTTTAAGGTTTATTTGCTGAGAGCAGTAGTCATTTGCTGTCTCCAGTTGACCATCTTGCTCTTTTAAATTGTTTTTTAATTTTTTTCTGAGTTATTTCAAAAGACCTGTCTTCAAGTTCTGAATTTTTTTTCTTCTGCTTCATCTAGTCTATTCTTGAGGCTTTAAAATGTGTTTTGCATTTAATTAACTTTCAGTACCAGAATTTCTGTTTAAGTTTTGAAACTATTTTTTAACTCTTTGGTAAATTTCTTATTCACATCCTGAGTTTTAAAAATATACATTTGTAATGTTTACCTGTGTTCTCTTATATCTCTCTAAACTACTTGAATATCTTTTTTAAATTTTTTGAATTTTATAGTTTGTTTTGACTGAAATCTGTCACTGCAGAATTATTGTATGCCTTTGGAGGTATCATAGTTTCTTGCTTTTTGCATGTTTCAGTGTTAATATCTGTGCATCTGGTGTAATAGTTACTTCTTCCAAGTTTCTGAATTTGTTTTGCTGGAGAGGACCTTTTCTTGAAGATACATTTGTGGTGCTGGTTGAGTAGGACACTTTGGTTTTGATTCTGGGTATGTGCAGTAATGTAGCCTTCATATTACTCCTTTGGTTATAAACAATATCTAGCAATTATAGCATTTGGGATCTGTAACTACCTCAGTGGTGTAGGATGTGGTTATTATTGGAGACTGTAGTGAAGATTTACTGGGGAAGAGGATACTTGGTGAACTAGTCCTCATGCCCCAGTGATGGCGTTGGCAGACCAAGCATACCTGTCTTTGGGCTCCAAGGCAGAGTACACTGGCACTGGTGTTAATGAGTTCCAGTGGGTTAATTATTAGAACTCCAGGTCCCAAGTGCCAAAAGTGCATAAGTGCCAGAAGAAGCAGCCTTGACCAGGCAAGTGGGCAGGTCCTCAGGCCTGTGGGCAGTTAGTATGACATGAGCAATGGCAGTAGCAGTGGTGGGATAACCCTCTGGCTCCCAAGAAATCTGCACTGATATTGGAGTAGCTACCGAGGCTGGGTTAGCCAGTCCCTAAGGATGCAAGTGGCAGTGTGGGTGGGTGCCAGCAGTGTGGTAGTGACATGTTGGGTGGACCTATCCCCAGGCCCCTGGGAGAAGTTCTCAGGTAGACAGAGCACAGTGATCCCCAGGTCCACAGACTATGAGTTCAGGTACAGGGGTGGAGGGGAGCCAGGCAGGTGGGCCTGTCCTCAGCCCCTTGATTGTATGCACAGGTGCTGTCTGTGGTACACAATGGTGGGATGATCCCCAGTCCACTGGTAGAGTGTTCAGGTGGGGCAGCCGCGACTGGACTGTTGCCCAGCTTCTGGGGAGAGTAGAGCAGCTTTCAGTGGCAGCAGCTGTCAGTGCAGCTGGAGAGCAAACAAACTTTGACCCCAGATGGCTGCTGTGGGTCAGGTAGCCTGTTCTCAGGATGCTCGTAAGTGCACAGTGGCCTTGCTGCTGGGGTCAATGAAGCTGCTGCCAATGGCTGTACTTTTGCCCTGGCAGCAGCAGTCAACACCAGTGGCAGATGCAGGTGGGGAATGTCAGTGGGGCTCTAATGTTGTAGAGATGCAGGGGCTGTTGGACCCTAAGGCAGGATGCAGTCTGGTGGGGGCTGAGCTCTCAAAATGGTGCCATGATGTAGCGATTTAGGACTCAGGGGGTCCTATGGGATCCAGCGTGAGCTCCTCTAAGGCAATGTCATCATGTGGCCTCCAGGCAGCTCCCTATGTTAGTCTCAGCACCTGTGAGGGTTGAGGAGCTCCCTCATGGCTAGAATTTAGGGATTCGCTAGGCAAATGTGAACTGCTGGATGTCTCTCACTTACCTTCCTCTATACAGGAGATCACTTACCTTCCTCTGTACAGGAGAGTCTCTCCAGGCTCCCAGCTGATCATAGCCAAGCTGACTGCCTCTCTTTCTTCTGCTTCCTCACCTTAGGTGTTTTCTGACATTTCTCTGTTAAATCTAGTGCTCTTTCTTAGAGGATCTATTTGAAGTGTGATTATCTACTTGATATTTCGGTGCTTTGTGGAGGAGATGTGTACTAGATGTCTCTAGTCTGTCATCTTGAAGCTCCTAACCTCCCTTTACTTTTTATTAAAAGCTGGACATGATGCACTAGGAAGAAGAAATTGAAGTAAATAGGACTTTAGTGTGAGATTTTGTGTTTTTAATGGCAATAAGTTAGACTGTGTTATTGTCTGCTGTAGCTACATGTGTCAGAAACTAACTTTTTCTTCTGGTGCCCTTGTTTTTGTCTCTCTTGCTGCCTTTGGGTTTCCCTAGAGATTTCTTCTTGAATAAGGTCTGAGATGTGCAGTTATTTCTGCTGTATTCCTTCATTGTTTATAAAGGAAATCTATTGACATGACGATAGGGTCTTGGAGTAAGGAAGCGTTCTATAGTCCTATAGCTATGTCTTACGTTTTTTGTTTGTTTTTGTTTTTGTGTGTATTTTTGTAAGCCTCTTACCTCTGAGCTGTGACCTTCAAAAGTACTCTTCAGTCTTCCCACTATCTCCTCTCCCTCACTATTAGAAGGGACAGTAATACTATAACAGACTAAAGTTGAGTATTTTCCTTCTCCCATATGGAAGCTAGAATGAGCTGCAGTTGGGTATTTCCTTTCTTCCAGGTTGGTTAGACTGCCAAACCCCATTTGGGGTTAGAGTATGGAAAAGCAATTTCCTTTAAGGGAAGTTATGATAAGACAAGCCGAATATTCTGAGCATATTTCAAATGGCTACTTTTCCCTTCTTCATGCCAGAAGCACAAGTAGATTTTTCTTTGATCTTGTTTGTGAAAACCTGGTTGGATCCTTGGAGTAAGACTCACAAAAGTGTGGGGATATCACTAAGACTGGGCCCTTGTGAATCTTTTAGCTTTCAAGCTTGTCGACCCTACACCTCAAGCTGTTCATTGATTACTGTTAAATGTTCCTACCCCACTTCTGGTTCCAGAGATTATTTCTGCTCCTAGGCTTCTGCCCCAGTAAGCTGTGATTCTGTATCCACCTGTCTTTCTCTCTGGCTTGGGAAGCAGCAGTTTTTCCTGTGACCTAATTTCTTTTATGAAGCTAAGAGGAGTTGGTCATTACTTTCAGTTTAGCTTTTTTTGTTGTTGTTAGAATGGTAGTGATGGATCTAAGCTCTTTGCATGCTAGACCAGAAACCTGAAGTCCTATAGAGCTTTGGATTTAACTGTAGCACCTTCGGCAGGGACTTTATGCAAAGAGCAACTAGTTCTAGCCAGTGTTCTATAAATTAGGGCATGATTGATGAGACTTTATACTCTCAGAAATTAGTAAGCATGAAGTTTATAGATGATACAGAAATCCATATTCTGGAATGAGGAGAAGAAAGGGATAGGGGTGAAGGACTGATCTTTTCCAGGTCACGGATATCTAAAGGGGAGCACTACAGCTGGAGTTATCCTAAAGTAACACCCAAAAGACATCATCACCAATTCATCACTGGGTAGAGAAAAATGTATATAAAATATTCCAATAACTAAAATTAAAAGACTTTAGTGCCTATAAAGTGCTCCAATCATAGTATACATTGATCTAGCAGAGCGGAAGAATAAACTGAAGATTAGAAGAGGAATATCAGAGTCAACATCAGTGGAGAAGTGTGTTACAGCAGTTATGCAAATAATTCTGTAAAAAATATTCTGTTTGCCTCAATGTTCTTCTCATGTACTGCTCAATATACTGCAAAAAATAATTGTTATAGCCACTAAAACAATTGGCAGTGTCCTCTGCTATGTTTCAAGAGAAATCTGAAAGGCTACTCACCCTTTTACTTCAAAACACTCTCTATTCAGTTGCAATAAAATCTGAAATTCTGTTCCTAAGAAAAGATTTCTAAAGATTTTCTCTTACAGTGAAAACCTTTAAAAATATTAATACTTCTGAGAGTGAAAAAACATTTGTTTTATCAGTGTTTCCATCATTTGTCAATGTACTCTTCATAAGAGGA
The DNA here is from genome assembly GCF_000164805.1 of Carlito syrichta. Classification (NCBI taxonomy): domain Eukaryota; kingdom Metazoa; phylum Chordata; class Mammalia; order Primates; family Tarsiidae; genus Carlito; species Carlito syrichta. The sequence continues at coordinate 301,266 of NW_007257410.1, read as the reverse complement.
ACTAGATTGTGAAAACTGGGTACTCAGAGAGAAAAAGAGGAAGAAAAAGATACAAAGAGTATTGAAGACTGTAGATACCTTGCATGTCATTACCATTACACAGCACTATTATGTCACTCTTTCAAGTTTGAAGAAAAAATATTGGCTACTGTTCAAAACATAAATTCTGGTCACCAAAGAGAATCTATTAAATCAGACTTTCTCGGGGTAAATACTTTGTAATCTGCACGTTTGACAGAAACTCCAGGTGATTCTTATTATTAAAAAAGATTGGGAAATAATGATTAATTGTTCCATCTTATTTAAAATGTATCTGAGCAGTCATCTAAAGTGGGAGATATGAGATAGATGATATCCCAATTATAACAAATGAGAAAATTGACACTTAGAGACATTTAATACCTTGGTGAAGGTCATACAGCTAAAAAGTGTATTCTGGCCTCATTTTTAAAATATTTCTTCACCAAATGCTGAACTTCTTCCTACACTGCTGGTCATGTGGTTTCTGGTCAAGATAAAGGCTCTGGACAAAAATGAAAAATAAAACATAACTTTCTCTCATTACTCACTGTCTGTCTACCATCTTCTGTTACCCTGTTCCTTGCACAGAAGATTTCTGGGAACCTCTAACTGACTGAAGCCTTCTATTACAATCTCCTACTGAAAACACCCTTCTTCCTCCTGAATGGCCTGGGCTCCAATGGTATCCTTTCTTGCCCAGTCTTCCCCTTCATCTGCACCCATCTCCAGCAAGAGGCTGAAATGTAGGATGCAAAAACTTCTGAGTATTGAGTGGACTAGAGCTAGAAAGCCCGACTCTTTTGGTGGCCTGTGGCAAAACATTTCACCTCTTTATGTCTCCAATGTGAATTACTTTAATCTGATCAGAGACTTGAGCTATAAAGTTGGGTATTAAACCCCTTACTTTGGAAGAAATGAAACTAAAACTCTAAAAGGTAATTTAATTGAAATAGAATTATAAATGTAAAACGTGAAAAATAAAATGTTTGTGCATATGACTTCCTTTGTCTCTTTTCTAAGCTTGATCCCCTTTTTCTTACCCCTGCAGACAAAGAAGTAGCTCATTCCTTTCTGTACAACTTTTCTATGACAAACTTCAAAACAAACCTCCAAATGAGATATTAAATCCCACTTATATCTCCAATTCTGTTTTGAGGAAAATGATTCACGTACTAAAAACTTACTTTTTTAGAGTTAGAGGGTCAAGATAAATTTCACATCACCTCCTAGTCTCTTCTCAAATAGTTGTTACCCTTCAAATTCCACTTTTCTTGTCTTTAACAAATTTTACTGCTTGTATTTAAGGTATACAGCATGTTATGGGATACATAGGTCATAAAAATGCTAGCATAGTGCAACAAATTAACATATCCATCATCTCACACAGTTGCCCATTATTTTTTATTTTTGTAACAGGAGCAGGTCCATTCTACTCATTTAGCATGAATCTCATACACAACACAATTTAATTATCTATAATGCTTATATTGTACATTAAGTCTCCAGACTTATTCATCTTACATACTCAAAACTTTGAATCATCTGACCTACATCCCCCAATTTCCTCCTCTATCCAATTATCACCTCAGTAACTACTGTTTCATTCTCTATTTCTGTATATTTAAATTCTCCTAGATTTCAAATATAAGTGAGATCAAGTAATGTTTTTCTTTCCTTGTCTGTCTTATTAGACTCAGCATAATGTCCTCTAGGTCCAACCATTTTGTTGCAAATGACATACTATCATTCTTTTTTAGGGCTGAATAATATTTCATTGTATATCTGGACCACAGTTTCTTCATTCATTTATTTACTGATGAACATTTAGATTGCTTTCAGTTTTCAAAATGTATAAATGCTTCCAGAAAACATTTGAAACAAATATATGCTAGAAAACAATGCTTTGTGTACAAAACTAAGAAGAAAAACTGCTATGAAAGGTAATACCTAAAGGTTGTGAGATCATGATCAAAGAAGGCTCACTGGGCCGGAATAATTGACCAAAATCAGCTGAATGAAATGTTGACCGATTCTACAAGACTGCAGTTAAGTGCACAGGAGACACACAACTAATAAATTTAAAAGTCCTAATGTGATTGTCGTCAGTCAAAAAGAACTGAATATGTACTATTTGTCAGATGTTGATTTAGGCCCTGGGAATACTGTGCATAATACTTACAGAAACTAATATTTCAGGATATAAATGAGAGATGTGATAAATATATGATGACAACAACAACAAAATAAGCTAATTTTAGGAATATTATGCAGCCATACAGAAGGAAAAATGTATGGACTTGGCAGCAACTTGGTTGGATTTAGAGTAGATCATACTCAATTTTCTATCACAGAAGCAAAGAACAGAGTACCTTATTTTCTCATTCATAAGCAGACCTTGAACAATTATCATAACACTATAAGAAAGGGATTGGCAGGCAGAGCTTAAGATGCCGACCAAAAGGTGGGTCTGTAGGAATCTCTGTGGAGGCAAGTGTTCATAGGGACTCTCTGAGTGAGTAGGCAGGTGCTGGTGGGAGTGTGAAAGTCCATCTGAGGGGATACTTGGATGCATGCACCCAGGTACTCCCTCTGAGGGTGACTGCAAGCCCTCACCGCCCTGAGATTGGAGTGCCACCGGCAAGATCGTGGGCAGGAACATCTGCTGCTCTCGGGAACACACCTGGGAAAAGCCTGCTGAATCCAACTGATTTCCATCGCCTGACCTGGCGCCTGGCCCACACCATCACCTGTCATAACGGATCAGCTGGAGTCTCAGATCTGATCAGTGGAGACAGAGGATCAGGAAAGCTGGAAAGGAGTCCATGCCCAGTGGGGAGCTGCCCACTGCAGCCATTTCCTTTGACCCAGGGCTGGGCAGAAAGATTTGCATTAACCCAGCTCTTCACAGCCTTCAAATTGTTGCCTAAGGTAATTTCATCAAATTGGGAGAGACAGAAGTCCCTCCCCCAGGCTGAATCAGACACAAATAACTCAGATCTGTATGGCAGACCTGTCAGGCAGCAAGCTGAGTGAACCCAGATCTGACTCACCCCCTCCCCAAAGGAGGCCTGTGGCAACTGACCCAAGCTATGAGTAACCCATCTGCCTGTGATGAGAGCAGAGGGGAGGGGCTAGATATCAGAGCTAAAGGACCTCAGAACCAGTCTGATTCCTTATTTTTATTTTTTATTTTTGACTGTTTTGCTCACTTTTGTTTGCTTTTCGTTTTAGTTTTTTTTCACTTTCATTCGGATTCTGATACCATCTTCATACTTGCTTTGCTTCTGTTATTTTACTGATTTTTTTCTTTCTTCTTTCTATTCTTTAGACCCCCTGTTTGTGTAGGGGAAGTCTACATCAACAGCCAGGATTTTATTAGATTGTGTGTTAGTGTGACTCCCTGTATGCTCTAGGGTTTTTTGTTTTTTGGTTTTTTTTCTCTTTTCTGTCTTTGTGTCTCTTATCCTTTGTAGTTGGTATATGTGTCTGTTTTCTCCCTTATGCTTCTCTCAATCCACCTTCCTCTTTATGGCCCCCTTTTCTCCTTCCATTATTTTCCTTTATCTTACCTCATTTTGTTTGAGGGAATAAACCTAAACCCCAACTGCATGGACAGATTGTAAGGCAGTGAGAAGTGGGTTCCAGGATGCCCACACACCTGTCAGTGAATACTAGGATCTGCAGATAGATTATGAATCACAGCTCCCACCTCAACTAAATCTCAAAACTGCAAAAAGTACAGCCCTCGACCCACAGACCAACTTCAGAAGTGAACAAAGCCAGAGGATCCACATAGGGAGGAATAGGAGACTGAACAAAAAGAAGTAAAAGAAACCCCATTATTCCTGAAAAACAGAATTAAAGAAGGGGTGGGGACAAAAATAAAAGTGGGGCGGAGAATAATCTACACAAATGAAGAAAAACCAAAAGAAGAATATGGATCTCTCACAGACCCCTGGCAGGTCAGACACTGAGAAAACAGATTTTGGGATGCAAACAATGAGAAGCCCCCAGAATGACTGGTCTCAAACTATAAACACAGATATCAAGACATTAATAGAGAGATTTAAAAGAATTGAGGAGAGACAAGAGGAAAATAAGAAAGGAGTTGATAACTGAGTTAACAGCAGTAAAGAATACTATGAATGAAATAAATAACAAACTGATAAGCATGGAAAGCAGAATTAACCAAGAGGAGAAAGAGTCTTAACTCTTGAGGACCAAAATATAGAACTAAGCTGAACTGTCGAAAACATAGAAAAGATGCTTTAAAAGACAGAACAAAACCTTCAAGAAGCCGGGCTCAGTGGCTCAGTCTGTAATCCCGCGCCTTTGGGAGGCTGAGGTGAGTGGATTGCCTGAGCCTGCAGGTTTGAGACCCACCTGGGGCAGCGAGACCTCATCTCTACAATAAATCAAAAAATTAGCCGGGTGTGATAGCGCATGCCTGTAATTCTGGCTACTCGGAAGGCTGAGGAGGAAGGATCGCCAGAGCCCAGCAGGTCAAGGCTGAGGTGGCCGGAAGCAGCCACTGCACTCCAGTCTGGGTGACAGAGTGAGACTCCAACTCAAAAAAAAAAAAACCTTCAAAAGATGAGTAATTACTTCAAGAGGCTGAACCTAAGAGTAATTGGACTTCCTGAGGCAGAAAGAGAGACAGAGACCACCCTGAAACAAACATTCCATGAAATTATTCAACAAAACTTCCTTCATAACATCAGTGATGCGACTGTTCAAACACAAGAGATTCAAAGAACCCTTGTAAGAAAACAAATGAGAAGACCAACTCCTAGACACATAATAATTTGCCTAAACAAAGTAGGTATAAAAGAAAAAATCCTAAAGGCAGCAAGAGATTAAAGTCAGACTACCGATCAGGGAAGACCAATTAGAATAGCAGCAGATTTATCTACAGAAACACTTCAGGCTAGGAGAGCTTAGAGCCCAATCTTCAAAGTTCTCAAAGATAATCAATTTCAACCAAGAATAGCCTACCCAGCTAAACCAAACTCATCAGTGAGGGAGAATTAAAATCTTTCCCAGACATTCAATCCCTAAGAACATACGCTCCCTCTTGACCAGCTCTACAAGAAACACTTAAGAAAGTATTAAACATAGAAGAAAGGGAAAAAAAGAACAACAGTGTTCTTCACAAGAGTGCAGGAAAAAATTTGAAAACACACATGAATCAACACAAAAATCAAAAGAAACACAGCAAACAGACAGGAACAACAACACCTTTGTAAGAAGCTCATGACAGGGATAAGCTCTCACATTCCAATAATTGGCCTGAATGTGAATGGACTAAATGCACCATTGAAAAGACATAGAGTGGCAAAATGTATAAAATATCATGAGGCAAAAATATATTGTCTCCAAGAGACTCATCTCAACAGAAAGGACAATCACAGACTCAAAGTAAGAGGATGAGAAGCAAAATATAAAGCAAATGAAACACAAAAGAAAGCTGGAGTTGCAATCTTAATCTCAGGCAAAATGTCCTTTAAGCTATCAAAAATTTAAAAAGATGAAGAAGGTCACTATATAATCATAAAAGTTTAAATTCATTAACAAAAAATATTCATCCTAAACATATATGCACCCAATGTTCATAAAGAGGCTTCTAGTCAAATTTAAAAAGAGATTGACTCTAACAATATCATAGTTGGAGACTTTAATATCCCATTCACAACCCTAGACAGATCATCAAGACAAAAAATCAGCAAGGAGATTCAGAACCTCAATGAGACTCTTGAGCAAGGTGGGTCTTTAGTTCATCAATTGTATGGACTTAATTGTTACCTACAGAACACTCCACCCAACGACCAAAGAATATACATTCTACTAGTCACTACATGGAACATACTCCAAGATTGACCACATCATTGACCATAAATCAAGCATAAACAAATTTCATAAGACTGAAATTTCCCCATGCACCTTCTCTGATCACAATGGAATAAAAATTAATAACAACACCCACAAAGTTCCCCCAAACCCACTAAGACATTGACACTAAACAGTATGATCCTAAGTTACTCCTGGGTCAACAATTAAACCAAAACAGAGATCAAAAGGTACCTAGAAACAAATGAAAATCAAGAAACATCTTACCAAAATCTTTGGGATGCCATGAAAGCCATAGTAAGAGGAGAATTCACATCTTTACAAACACACATGAAGAAAAGGGAAAGATCACAAGTCAATAATAGACTAACAGGTCACCCTAGGAAGCTGTAAAGCAAGACCACCAAAACCCTAACTTCAGCAGAAGAATCCAGATCACCAAAATAAAAGCCCAATTTCAGGACATAGAAGACAAAAAGATAATGCAAAAAAAATCAATGAAACAAAAAACTGGTTCTTTGAAAGGATAAACAAGATCAATTGTTCCCTACCCATAGTGACCAAGAAAAAGAGAAAAAACCCAAATAAACTCAATCAGAAACACAAACAATGAAGTCACAACTGACCTTGTAGAAATACAAAAGTTTAGGCCGGGCTCAGTGGCTCAGCCTGTAATCCCACACTTTGGGAGGCTGAGGTGAGTGAATTGCCTGAGGCAGTGGGTTCAAGACCCACCTAGGCAACTTGACAAGACCTCATCTCTACAATAAATCAAAAACTATCTGGGCGTGGTAGCGCATGCCTGTAGTTCCAGCTACTTGGAAGGCTGAGGCAGAAGGATCGCTGGAGCCCAGCAGGTTGAGGCTGTGATAGCCAGCAGTTTCCACTGCACTCCAGTCTGGGTGACAGAGTGAGACACCAACTCAAAAAAAAAAAAAAAAAAGAAAAGAAATACAAAAGATTATCGGAGACTAATATGTACAATTATATGGAAACAAACTTGAAAGCCTAAAGGAAATGGAGGACTTTCTGACATCACAAAACCTGCCTAGGTTGAAACAAGAAGAAATTGAGACCCTAAATAAACCAATAACAATCAAGGAATTTGACTATGAAATAAGAAAACTACTTACAAAAAAAAAGCCCTGGACCAGATGATTTTCCAGCAGAATTCTACAAAACATAAAAGGAGGAACTAATGCCAATCCTACTGAAAGTACTCCAGGTTATTGAGAAAGATGGAAGACTCCCCAAATGATTTTACGAAGCTAACATCACATTGATACACAAGTCAGGTAAAGACCCAACAAAGAAAGAGAATTACAGGCCAATATCTTTGATGAACATAGATGCTAAAATTCTCAACAAGATCCTAGCAAACCGGATTCAACAAAACAGTTCAAAAATCATCCATCATGACCAAGTAGGTTTCATTCCTGGGATATAAGGCTGGTTTAACATTCATAATACCATAAACATAATTAAATGCATCAACAGATGTAAAAACAAAAACCACATGATTATATCATTAGATGCAGAAAAAGTTTTTGATAAAATCTGGCACCCCTTCTTGATAAAAGCCCATAGCCAGCATATTCCTAAACAGACAAAAATTTTCCCCAGAAAACTGGAACAAAACAAGGATACCCACTCTTACTGCTCCTGTTCAACATAGTTTTGGAAGTCCTAGCTAGAGCAATCAGAGATGTGAAGGTGGTCAGGGGTATCCAAATAGGAAAAGAGGAAGTCAAGCTATCTCTCTTTGCAGATGACATGATTTTATACCTTGAAAACCCAAGAGAATCTGCCAAAAACCTCCTTGCACTGATAAAGGACTTTAGAAAAGTCTCAGGGTATAAAATACATGTGCAAAAGACAATCACATTTCTATACACCAATAATAAACAAACAGAAACCCAAATAAATTCCATTCACAATAGCCACACACACACAAAATGAAATACCTTGGCATCTTCCTAACCAGAGATGTGAAAGATCTTTACAATGAAAACTACAAAACACTGCTCAAAGAAATCAAAGATGACACAAACAAGTGGAAGAATATTCCATGCTCATGGATTGGAAGAATCAACATTGTTAAGATGACCTTTTACCTAAGGCAATCTATAGATTTAACGTAATACACATCAAATTACCAGCAACATTCTTCTCAGACCTAGAAAAAACAATACAGGAATTCATATGGAAACATATACGACCAAAAATAGCCAAAATAATCCTCAGCAAAAAAAAAAGCAGGAGGCATTACACTTCCGGACTTTAAACTTTATTATAAAGCTACAATAATCAAAACAGCCTGTTATTGGCACAAGAAAAGGCATATAGACCAATGGAATAGGATTGAGGTTCCAGAAGCAAAACCTCAATTTCTCAGCCAACTCATCTTCAACAAAGACTCCACCACCCATTACTGGGGAGAGGAGAATCTATTCAGTAAGCGGTGCTGGGAAAACACATGCAGAAGATTCAAACAGGACATATCCCATACACAAAAATTAACTCTAAATCGATCACAGAACTAAATGTAAAACCTCAAACTATAAGAACCTTAGAAAATGCACAAGACACTTTTATGGAAATTGGAAATGGCAGGCAATTCCTGATCAAAACCCCAAGTGCCCATGCCATTAGAGATAAGTTAGACAAGTGGGACCTCATCAAACTGACAAGTTTCTGCAAAGCCAAAGATACTGTCAAGAGAGCAGGGAGGCAGCCCACAGACTGTGAAAAAATATTTGCCAAATCCGTGTCTGACTAAGGCCTAACATCAACGATCTACAAGGAACTCAAACATGCTGAAAAGAAAAAAACAAACAGCCCCATTACAAAGTGGCCAAAAGATATGAATAGACACTTCTCAAAAGAAAACATACAAGCAGCCAACAGACACATGAAAAAATGTTCAGCCTCACTAGTCATCAAGGAGATCCAAATTAAAACTACACTGAGATACCACCTAACTCCAGTCAGAATGGCCATCATCAATAACACAAAAAATAACAGATGTTGGAGACGATGTGGTGAAAAGGGAACACTTCTACACTGTTGGTAGGAGTGTAAACTAGTACAGTTTCTATGGAAATCAGTGTGGCAATTCCTAAAAGTTCTAAAAATCGACCTTCCATATGACCCCGCAATCTCCCTACTGGGAATATACTCAGAAGAACTTAGGTCACAATAGCAAGGACATGGAACCAACCATGCTGCCCATCAAAAGAGGACTGGATTAAAAAAAATGTGGTATATATACACAATGGAATACTACACAGCCATAAAGAACAACAAAATCATGAACTTCGCAGCAACCTGGATGGAATTAGAATTTATAATACTGAGTGATCTCTCACAGAAACAAAAAGCTGAGTATCACATGTTCTCACTCATAAGTGGATCTTGAACAACTACCGTAATACTATAAGAAAAAGATGGACAGTAGCCTGAAACTGTGGAGGAGGTGGGGGCAGGTAGATGGGATTGACAGTAATCGATATCTGCCTGGGGTAGGGGGGGCACACTCATCAACAAGGGTACCTGCACAACGAATATTTGTATACTTTACACTGAATTGTACCCCACAATTTTAAAATAAAAATTAAAAGAGAAAAAAAAAAAAAGGAAGGGATTGGTAGTGGTGGGAAACTGCCAGGGGAGGCAGGTTGGGATTGGCAGTTGAGGGAAACTGCTAGGGGTGGGAGGAGCACACCTCATCAACAAGGTTACCTGCATAATCATTGTTTGTATACCTAACCCTGACTTGTACTCCACATTTTTAAAATAAAAAAATAATAAATTTTAAAAATAAGCTAATTTTAGAAACTGATTAAGCTAATAAAAACAATAAAATATGGTAATATGGTAATAAGTGACTAAGAATTCTCCTTTAGCTAGAGTATTGGGAAAGACTTTTGATGAGGAGGTAATATTTACATTGAATCCTGAATAAGAAGAAGTTGGCTATGCAAACATATGGAAGGAAAAACATAATTCAGTCTGGGAAAAAAAACCCAGCAAGGACAAAGCTTTTTAGATGGAAAAGATTGTTGTTCAAGGAATAGAAAGAATGTCAGTGTTGATGTTGTATCAAAAACAACTGAGAGAAATGATGTGGATAAACAGAGGCAAGATCACATATTCCAGGCGATTGAGAAAGATGGAAGTCTCCCCAAATCATTTTATGAAGCTAACATCACATTGATACCCAAGTCAAGTAAAGATCCAACAAAGAAAGAGAACTACGGGCCAATAGCTTTGATGAACATAGATGCTAAAATTCTCCACAAGATCCTAGCAAACCAGATTCAGCAAAACATCTCAAAAATTATCCATCATGACATCACATAGCTGCTTTGTGGGGAATGATCTACAGGGAGATGAGTGTGGATGTAAGGAAATATGAGGGGAGGCTCTTGTTAGAGTTCCATAAGGAATGACAGTTTCTCTGGGACTACTGTATAGCAGTAAAGATAGTGCGAAGTGGTTGGATTTTAGTTATATTTTGGCAGAAAACTTTACTAATAAATTGGGGATAGAATATGAAAGAAAGTGGAGAATCAATAAATGCTAATGCCTAGATTTGTAGCCTGGGCATCTAAGTGGCAATCGTGTTATTATTTCTTAGGTGATGGGATACTGTGGGCTAAGCTGGAAGACTGCAATAGATAGATTTTTTTTTTGGTCCAGGTTCAATTCAAGATATCTATTAAATATTCTACTAGTGATAATTTGGTTATACTAGTTGGCTATGTGAGGCTTGAGTGCTGGGGAAATTTTCAGATGGAGCCATTTTAAAAGCACAACAAAATACAAATAGTGTTTGAAGCAATAAGATTGTCTGCAGTCACTTAGTGAGAGAGTATAGATAGAGGATCAGAAGGTTGAGGACTGAGGTCAGTCTTAGATCATTTTATCAATTAAAGATTTCATCATTAACATGGAGCTGTGAAATAAAATTGAAAGAGTGCGGTTAGCGAAGTACTAACAAAACCAGGAGAGAATGGTGTCCTGGAAACAAAAGAAAACATACTTCCAGATGAATGAAATAATCAATTTTGGTACATACTGTAGAGGGCACTAACAAGTTGATAGAGAACAAATCTTAGCCATGGAAAGATATAGATTAACGACCATGTTAAGAACTATTTATACGGAGTTATGGAGTGGAAAGTAAAATGTGAAGTGAGTATATGGGGACCACAAATACAAAAAATTTAATTTCATAATTTTTTTTCCCATAAGTAGTATATAGAACTTTAACTGCAAGGTTACATGAGGGTAAAAAAAAATATTTTTAAAGATGTTTTGAAAGAAGCAATAAAGAGTGGAAGTTTGGTGATTCAGGAGAGAAACTGTTAAATTGCAGAAACTAAATTCTTAAGGTGGTAATAATGGATTGACTATGTAGCAAAAGTTTACTTGACCTTGACATCGTTTTTACTATAAGAGGAAAAACTCAATCAGGGAAACCATATAAGAGAAATAATAAAGAAGTGTGGTTGCATTTTTGGTGGAGATAAAGTAATTCTCATCTAATTCTATGTGTTGCATGCTAGGTCTGCAGCTAACAGAGTATATGGCTGAGGATATTGAAGATACGAAGAAAAAGCATGAAACTGTTACTTCAAAAAGTGACTATGTGAATTTAACTGGAAAGTTTAACAGGATTGTCTGTCAATGTTGAGATTTCTTTTGCTACTGTGGACATAAATTTAAAGTAAGTTCAATCAGTGACTCATCTCTTATTGTTAAGATACTTGCTCATAAATACAAAATAAAATAATAGTTGAGTTTAACCAAGATTAGGGATATACCAGGTGAATAAAATGTCAGGAGAGAGAGGATAGATAATTTATAAGGTCTATAAGGAATCGTAAGACTGTACTAAAAAATCTAGACTTCTACTGAAAGTAAAGACTGGGAGTGATTGATGGATAGTGAAAAGGTGTTAAAGTAAATGGATCACATATTTTTGTAAGTTTTAAGAATGGTTGAAATAAAAATATTAAAGTGAGCTGAAAGAAGAGAAGTTGATAATTAAAAACTGAAATATTTGAAACTAAAATTTTGGGAGTAGTGTAATTATAGTTAATGACAAGTAGTTGCATGTGACTGGGTGGTCAAGTGAGACAGAAGAAAAAGGTTCGAAACAAGTATGTCAAGATTCTTGAAACGTAAGGAGCAGATGTATCATCTACTTGCATGGGAAAATCTCAAAAATTCATAGCTGTGGGAAGGGAGAAAGAGTAAGTGCTCTATGAATGGAGGAAGTAAACAAAATGGCAGTAGATGGCAGTAATGGAAGTGAAAGCTAAGAAAGTTCTGATGAGTTGAACCTGAACGCTAGTGTCTTTAAGGAGGAAGAAGAAGAATGGGTTCTTAAGTGGCAATAGAAAGTAGAAAAGATACTTGAGTTATGTGGAGTGTAGAAGAAAAAACAGACTCCATTCAAAAGGTGTAGAGATGTGATATTTTCAGTGCAAACCCATTTTAGTTAAACAAGAGGACAAAGGGATCATTTGAAGAAAAGACTGAGAATAGGATGGAGCATGCTTGTGACTCCAAAAGGTATTGAGGGATTTGAGAAGATGAGAGGGTAGGGAGTTAAAATAAGTAAATGTAAACAGTGGCAGAGTGGTAATCATTTGTTTTATGTTTTGGGCTATTGAAACTTGGATTTCTGTTGATGTCTAAGAATGTAGGCACAACGGATTAATTCTTGAAGTCAAAAAAGAGATTGAAGACTTTACAGTAGCTGTTTGAGACCCTTATGAGAAAAGTCAACTCAGCAAAACATGGAATAACTAGAGACTGAGAATTTGGTCTCACCCCTGAATAAAAAGACTGCACAGAGGTGATTGCAAGGCACACTTCTATTTAATAAATATGCAAAAGATGTGAAGACTCTAACCAACTATCAGATCAATAAAAGTGGAAAACATGACTTGACTAAAGAGAGCAATGTGTTATTTGACTGCATCAATAAATATTCACTGTCCTGAGAAAGTTAATATACCCACTGACTAGTGGAATATACCCAGCGTACCATGGGTCTTATTCCTAAAGAATGAAATAGGTAAGTGAGAGTGTATCCCAGATACCTAACATGTGTTGGAAATCAGGAAGTTCTTCTGAACACATAGAATGATTAAAAGGTTCCCAGTATCATTAACAAGCCATGTATCAATAAATAGAAAGTACACCTTGGCAGATACAGATGTCTGGACCCTTCTGTAAATATTAGGACCTTGTAAGATTATAAAGGACAGATTGCTTTGGAAATCTGATCCCTCCTTTTAAAACGTTCTTTCTAAAAATGTGGCATACGGACCTTATTTTTCAGAACAATCGAGATAGTTGATTGAAAAGTGTAGACTCCTAAGTCCCTTGACAGACCCATTCAGTCAGAACCTCTATATCACAACCTCTCCTCCAATTTAGTCACAGGGGTACTCAATTAGATCATTAATGTGCTAATAGGAGACATTTAACAGGTGGTAAGTTTGGTACACTATGCCATATTGGACAAAAATTAGGATTATCTGGCTCACTGAAATATCCCAGGGCCCAAATAAAATCCCTGATAGTGCGTACACAAATATTTGGTGAATTAATGACTGAAGGAATGGATATTTTTTCCAATCTTTATTTAAGTCCTCTGTCCTCTCAACACCAACTCAGGGTGTTGCTATTGATTAAACACTTTTGTTTCTCAGCCTCTATCTAGATAATTCACCAAATCTATCTTTGTGGTTAAGCTCCTCCCCATTTAACCTTCCTTCAATTTACTCATCTTCAGTTTTGGGCCTTCTTATCATAAGCTACCTGGCTAAGGCAGGGTAAGCACTTTAATTTTCCAATCTTGAAGTTAATACATGCCTATGCAAGTGAGAAGGCTGGATTTTAGCTATTCAGTCATAAATGAGTCAGGACAGTCTCAGCTAGCCTAAGAAATCCTCAGAGCTTCAATCAATCCTACCATGGTTAAAAATGGTCGTGTCATAGCCATTTCTAGCAGAGGAAGAAATACAATTGTCAAGACCTCATGTGGTCATTTATTCCAAGTAGTTGAAGAATAAATCCATGAGAAAGAAAATGGATCTAAGACTACTAGAAATAAGTAACAGAAAAAAGATATTGATTCAAAATAAAGAACAATCTAAAGTTAATCTCCTTGATATGTAATCAACTGCCTTGAAGTAGCCGGCTCCCTTTTACTAAGAGAATTCAAATCAAAGCAAAATAAGTTATCTGAAATAGAATCATAAAATTTTTGAAAGAACTTTAGAAATCAATTTAATGTACTACTCCAAACTCCATTTTGGAATCTGAGCTCCAAAAAATTGAGACCTATCTAAATTCACAGTGTATTAAACCAGCAGTTGGGAACATAACCTGGCCTTGAGGCTGTGTCCACATACTCCTCAAACTGTAGAAGCAATACCTGCTTTAATTTATATTACTCCAAATGCCTTGTTTAAATTCTAGGACTTATGACTGTATTTTGAACTCATCCTTTTTTACTTCTATTTTGTTTATATCCAGAATTTTACAGTTAATTAATTTTACATGAAAATGAAATGAATCATGACTCTCAATTTGCATATTTGCAAATTGAAAAAAACATCAAAAACAAATCTGCCTGAAAACAGCATATGACAACCTGTTATTTACTGACAAAGAAGTATCTCTCTCTTTTTGGGGAGGATGAGTGGCAGGTGAAATAAATTAAATGGCATCCACCTTCTTGTTTTGTATAACATAATCCTCCCCTTGGGCTTTAGAACATAATTTTGCCAATGGTAGGAAAAGGAAATAACATTTATGGAATGCTTGGTAGGTGCTATATATGTGTAATCACATCTAATTTCATTTAATTTACACAATATCTCTGTGAAATGGATATCATAGCCATTTTACAGATGAGGAAATTGGATCTCAAAATGGCTTGGTGCCATGCTCAAAGCCCTATAGTTAATAAATAGTGGAACAGTATTTGAAATTTGATCTTAGGAGTACAAAATGGTCTGATTTGCCCAGGACTGAAGAGTTCCTCAGGACATGGGACTTTCAGTGTTAAAGCTGGAAAAGTCCTGGCAACTGAGACGATTACTAACCCTATTTAGTCCAAAATTCACAGGAAGGTGAAGAAAGTTCTTACTCAAGCTTACCATATGCTAATGACTCAATTTTTAAAAGAAGGGTGGAGTTGGATTCATTCTCTGTGATTTTGATTGAATGTGTGTGGCACAAGATTCCAGAACATATATTATTACTATCTTCTTAAAATATTCTGATGCATGTGATCTATAGGTCACATTTTTGGAAAGGATATTTTTAAAAGAGAGATCAGACTTCCCAAGGAGTCTCTTCTTTGTATCTTTAAAGGGTCTTACTTCATCCAGAGGAGTCTGAATATCTGCTGGCATCACTAGTAATACCTGATTTAAAGATCTTCACCATCCTGGAGGCCTCTGTTCAGCCATGGTTGGAAGTAGATAGCTAGTCTTTTCCCTAAGAGAAGGTAGCCAGTCTTTGGCCTCTGGCCAGCTAGCAATGTTGAAGGACATTAGATATACAATGGAGCCATTAATCAGGTATTGGAATGATCCTTTCAGGCCAGGGGTTCTTCAACTCCAAGTGTATAAGAAGCATATGGTGATCCAGCACAACATGGACATTCTTATACTCTACATTTTAAGAGCATGATTTAATTGGTCTGAGGTCAAATTCAGGAGTTAGCATTTTACACACCCTTTTCTCCTTACTCAGTGAGTTTGCTGCCACTTAATTGCTTTACATTATCTATAACCTTACATTCGTTCTCAGCTTATTCTGTACCCAGCATGATACTAAACCATGGCTGAGGATGGAGGAGATTTGAAAAACACCAAATTGTATAAAAACAAATTGTAAGTTAATTAAAGGATTTTAAACTTAGGCAACAATAGATTAAATCATATGCTTTTTAAAAAAAAATTTTGATGACAAAGTATCGATTTTGATATTGTCCCAAAATAAAGGAAGCTGGATGGGGAAAAAAAATGGTTTGGGTATTTTACTGATTTCTTCTCCTTGTCATTCATATTTCAGTGCTAATTTTCTAAAGTCTTTTGCACAAAACAGTTTTAAATTCCATGCAAGGCAAATTGGGCAAATTCCATTTCAGAATTGCAGTTGTGTTGACACACGGTAATCTTATTAGCAATAAAAGGATATTACCTATAATTGAATAGCTCTGCAATTAGCAAATTTCAGAGTCGAGAACACCATCATTCTTTGGTTTTACATTTGTTTTTATCCACAGCAGGAAGCATTTGAATTACTAACAAAACTATTAGCATGTTCTTGCTCTACTAAATGAAAAAATAACTTAATAAAAAACTGCTTCACCCAGAATAAATATTAACTACAGTTCATGCAGATAAGCTTAACTTTAGCAATAAGGACTATGTTGTACTCATACTTTGACAAATAATGTGTGCATTTATTATATTTACTTGAGTAACATAAGATCTGTGTCACCTCAAAATCTGATTGGGTAAAATTCTTAGTTTATGGTAAAGGCCAGGCTTCCATTTATTTGAACAAATATATCTGTGGCAAAAATAATTTAAGTATTCATCTGGAGAAGTTATATTTGTTGTTTACATGACAGCTGTATAATCAGGCCATTCTAATATTATAATGTATGCATGTACACACATACGCATACACACAGTTTCCTTTAAAATGGATTTAGGTATGTTCTAGGGCTCATGGAACAAATTGCATTAAAATTACAATTAACTTCTGCTTAACTGTCAGCAGAAATCGATGTTGCTGTGTACATACTGCTTCTTCCTCACTTTTATTAAGCCCTTTTCAATTATAAGAAAACATAAATTGGAAGGATGTTGCTATGTCATCTACAGTATTAAAATGTACGAGGAACATTGACCCTGGCCTCTAGAGATTATGTGAAAAGTCATTTATATGCACAGCTGTACAAATTGCCTGAGTTTAATGCTAAATTCTGTGGAAAATCATCTTTGCGGCTCTGCATCTGAGGAAGGACAAGGTTTAAATATTTAATGTGTTCTCTTACCAGACAAGCCCAGTCAGCAGTGAATTAGTGAACCGGTCAGTACAGAGAGCTCTTTTTGGGGAGTGACAGGTTTTGCCTTTAAATGCTGGGAACAACCTGAGTTCATGCTTAGTTGAAAATAGCAGCCAAGAAAAGTAAGCTGGGTGAGTTCACAATGCATTCAAAGATGTTGTCTTTTATAAAATGACTCTCAAATTGATTCCCAGAGTTCTTTCTCTAACCTATTCTTGAATGTTGGTCACAACAGTGTCTCTTTACCTCTTTTATGTACCAGACCTTTCTTCATAGACTTGGAATGGTCTTGAAAATATGTTTTGTATATACTATTGAAAGAGCACCACTTCATGTTGTGCGAAAGAGGAAAAAAAAAAAAAGATCTGTTCATGGATGGAAGTTTTGTGTCACAGTATACCTTTAATTGCCACAGTTCAAATCCCACATGACCATTTACCAACTGACTCTGTCAATTCTCTTATCTTCTATGTCCTTCATCTTCCTCATCTGCAACAATTAGGAAAATTATTTTTTTTTTAATGGAAGTGATTGTATCATAGCCATGGGATTGTTTTGAAGTGAAAAGATTAATAGATTAAACATAGTACATTTTTAAAGTTAGCTATTTTCTAGAGTGCCTATAACTTAAGTTGTGATTTGTTTTCAGATTAGCACACTGTCTTCTTTACATTGAGCTAAAATCTGTCTTCTTGTTATCTTACTTTATTGAGGCATTGTATTGCACATTTTATCTTAATGAGGACTCTTTAGAGACAGAGTGCATTTCCCAGGAGCTAGTGAGTTTCCTGCCATAGAAGATGTTCAAACAGAAGTTGGTATAAACGTTGCAGAGAGCATTCAAGCTTTGAAGGTGAGTACATCAGGTCAATTCCCAAATGGAAAGGAAGGAGATTTTTTAAACAAATGAAGGTGGAGTGGAAAGTGTGAAAGTACAAGGCAGGTATTAGAATCATTAGGGATCATTTTTAAATGTCATTGATAAGACCTTATCTTGAGAAATAGGGAAGAAGGTAATGGAGTTAGAAACTCCTTACAAACTAGCCCTCTTACTCAACTCTGTTTTTTTTTTTTTTTTTTTTTTTTTTTGAGTTGGAGTCTCACTCTGTCGCCCAGACTGGAGTCCAGTGGCTGCTCCCTGCCACTGCAGCCTTGACCTGCTGGGCTCTGGAGATCCTTCCGCCTTAGGCTTCCAAGTAGCTGGAACTACAGGCATGCGCTACCATGCCTGGCTAATTTTTTGATTTATTGTAGAGATGAGGTCTCGCCAAGTTGCCCGGGCAGGTCTCGAACACGTGGGCTCAGGCAATCCACTCACCTCAGCCTTCCAAAGCACGGGATTGCAGGCTGAGCCACGGAGCCTGGCTTCAACTCTGTTTTTGAAATGACTAGTTCAAGGGTATCCAATCCTAGCTGATCACTTGAATCACTCAGGTTGAGTGACACCTTGAATCAGGACTGTAAAAGTTTATCTAGATTGGAGAGGCTGAACTCAGTACATATCAGAATCAGTTGAAGAACATTTCAAATGTACTAATGATTAGGCCTTACACCAGACCAGTTAAATCAAAATCTCTGGGAAATGGGCCAGGGCAATTAAGTTTTTAAAAAGCCCCTCAGGTAATTCTAATGTGCAAACGAAGTTGAAAATCAACAATCTGTAAAAACTTATCTAGATAACCCTAGTTTTTTTTTTAACCTGCAAGTCCATGACTTATAGAATCTCAAAACAAAATAAATGAAAATTTCCAAAATAATAGTTATTACATAGGCTAAGATATGTATCAAGATGCATTTCCCAAAAATGTAAACATAAAGACAATAATACTAATAATATCAGTTTTCACTTGTAAAGTTTATTCAACTTTCTAAAAACAACAGCTGTGATTTAAGAAGTTTAAATTATTTGAGCAATATTACATAGTTGATTGTAGGCCAAGCTAGGACTCAAGTCTAGTTCTTCAGACTCTTGAATCAGTCTGTTCCCACTCTTTCACCATCAGATAGTTTCCTAGGTCTTTTGGCACTCAATTCTGTTTATATTAACAGGTCACACTCCTTCTCTTTAAAAGAATTCCACAGCAAAAGTTAGTTATCAGTAATAACTTCAAGACAATCTTTAGCTCCAAGTCAACCTTGAGCTTCTAACATACTTCAACACTAGATACCCTTCATGTCTGGTTTGGTTGACAGAATGTGGTTGCAGAGGACTGGTGACTAGGTGGAGTTTATAGTAAGCAGACCTCTCAAGAACTTCAGGGCTTTAATTGCCCTTACAGTAATTTCACATGCAATAATTCAATAATGTAATCAACTGACCTTTTTTTAATGCAAGGGGCAACATGGTTCCTTGCTTAAAAACACACAAATCAGCCGGGCTCGGTGGCTCAGCCTGTAATCCCGCGCCTTTGGGAGGCTGAGGTGAGTGGATTGCCTGAGCCCGCGGGTTCGAAACCTGCCTAGGCAGCAAGACCTCATCTCTACAATAAATTAAAAAATCAGCCAGGCGTGGTAGCTCATGCCTGTAATTCCGGCTACTCGGAAGGCTGAGGCGGAAGGATCACCGGAGCCCAGAAGGTCGAGGCTGCGGTGGCCGGGAGCGGCCACTGCACTCCAATCTGGGTGACAGAGTGAGACTCCAACTCAAAAAAAAAAACAAACAAACACACAAATCATATATTTTTAAAATATAAAATGTCATGAGAATTTTAACATCCAAATTAGAGTACTAAAATTGAGTTTGACTAAGTTTTTTCCATCAACAAAGTAGTTGTTATCTTAAAACATATCTAAATTCTGCTTTTAGGAAGATGAATTACGTATTTTTCATATTCCTCCCACTAAGTACAACAAAAATCCTTTCTATACATAAAACAAACAGATAAGACCCTGAAAGGTAAATAAGAGAAAGACCACCTAGGAGACTCAGGAGCCAAAGAATGACAGAGTGGTAAATTCTCTGGACTTCCTTTTTTTCTTATATATCCCAATTTGAAGCTGAAGAAACCAGCAGACTAGAAACATAAAAAGACACAAATCAAAAAAGACACAAAGAAAATTCTAATATCTCTAGCCAAAGAATAAAAAAGAGGCAGCATAGCATGACAATAAACTGCTCTACTCTAGCCAGCATCACAGATTACAAGACTGGGACCTTTTTCACTGGCACTAGGAAAGGCCAAGTGGGGAGTCTAGACTCCCACCTTCATCAAACTATAATGAGGCACCCAAAATCCCACTCATCCCCTTAGAGGATGGTATCAGAAAGACTGAATAGGGAGCTTGGAGTTGCTAGATGGTAGCAAGGGCCCACCACTGCAGTGGAGACCCCATGAAGAGCCTGGACTTCTATCCTCACATGGTCATCAGAAGATGACCCTCACCTCTTTTCTCAGGTAGTATCAGAAGAGACCTCACAGAGACAAGCCCCCACCACTCCTCATTGGTCAGGAGGCTACTCCTTCCTTTGATCTCAGTGGAGTCCACATGGAGAGCAGTAATGAGGCACTCACACCCTCAGAAAGCTACCAGAGGACTAATGGGGAACCAGGACTCTCATGCTACACAAGATTAAAGACAGGTATCCCCCTTGTGTCAACAGAGGCTAATTGGCGAACATGGACTTTTATCTCTACCTGGCAGTGAGGAAACATCCTTCCCATCTCCTGCTACAGCAGCACCATCAGAAGCCAGCTATAACAGAAGCTTTTAATAAGATCCAGTGTCTCATAACCCAACAAAAATGACACTGGCAACATAATGGCCGGGCTTCAACTGAAATTAACTCATCATACCAAGAACCAGGAGGATTTCAAACTGATGAATAAAAGATCAACAGATGTTCTGTTAGTTGTCTAGGGCTACTATAACAAATACTAAAGACCTCCAAAATCTTCTTCTCTGTGTAAGCAATAAAAACAACAAAAAGCATAATCAAAAACAGTTTTTTTATAGAACTCTAGAAATTAACCAAAGGCTTGCCACAACCTGGAGAGTGTTTAAATATGACTGAATCTCTGTAAGAAAAGCAATTTTGTGACATTTTAACTTGCCCTATCTCCCATCTTCCCTCCTCAGCTCCTCTTTTTCCTTGAAAAGCAAGAGCTTACAATCACAACGAAAACCAGCAACTTTCCAGTCACTGGAGGGAGCAGAGCAGGATTGGAGTTTCATCAATGCTCTTGCCATGTGTGGTGGCAGACTCGGTATGGCCAGAATTGCAGGGGTGAAGAAAGTACTCACCAAGACAGTTATGAATTAAGAAAGGTAGAGTTATTAAAGGGAAGAAACATTGTGAAGGGCACAATGGCCCAAACAGCAGAAAGAGTTGGAATTTGGGACCTCTGACCAAGAGAGATAAAAGAGAACCTTCCTCCCTTCTGGGTAAGGCAGTCAAACTCATTCACCCTCTGGCCTTCAGGTTACACCAGGGAATGTCCTGACCTAAAATCAGTTACCAGAGAATTACTAGAAGTAGTCTGCTGGAAGACTGAAAAAAGGAAAACAAACTCTTGTCTCTCACCTGATCAGCCAATTTGGTCTAATGATTTTTCTCTGGGACCTTCTGATCTACCAGAGAGTAGCCCTCACCAGGAACCATCAGTTGTCTCTGGTCTGGGATGCAATCCACTATGATTCTCAAGTTAGAAGAAGAAAGAGAGTGGAGGAGAGGTTTCCTTAGGAGAGATCCCTGTAAGGGCCACCAAAATATATGTGACAGTGGCCTTGGTGTGGCTGAAATTGCAGGGTGAAAGTATTCACCAAGACAGTTATAAATTAGGAAAGGTAGATTTATTAAAGAGAAGCTACATTGTGAAGGGTATAACAGGCAAAGACATTAGAGAGTGTTTGCTGTTGGCCAAGAGGCAGAGGCTAGAGGGGTGTTTTTCTGAGTGTTATGGATTTGTGGGCTGGGGAACTATCTTTGGGAGGAATCTGCAGAAGGAAATTTTCAGAAGTTTGTAAAGTGCCTGATTGATTATAGCATCTTGTTTCTTTAAGATGAGGTTAGTTAACAGTAATAGTTAACTAGCAACAAATGGTTAACAGCTTTTTGTTTACTACCAGTGTTTTGCAATTGGCTAACCAGTTTTTATGGCTTTTGCTGTTATCAGTAAGTTTCTTTGTAACAAAAACTCATCCTGAGATTTCCTTCCTCAAAATAATTTACCCAATTGACAGGTATAATCTGACCTCATATTCTTCCACACTATGTTTACAGAAAATTGTCATAATTGTATTTATCTCATAATTCCCTGGAAGACCTCACTCACAAAATTTTCTTTATTTAATCTATCTCATGGCTCACCAATATAAAAAGCCTTTCCTCTCAATGTTTGTCAAAAAAAATAAAAAGAAATCATTAACATTGCAATTGCCTGGAGCAGTGAATAACAATAGACAAATAATTGGCTAACCAAAGAGTTTAAAAGAAAAATCTGGAGAGCCAGATGTCTATAGGGGGCTTTAAAAAACTATGACATATTCTTGGGAATCTAGAATGCCATGTACATGTGTAGATTGTATGTACAATCAGGATACACTTAGAGAAGGACCTAAGTTCTCACTATAGCTAAACTTGAGACTCTGGAAAGCAGAAAGTAAAGACTAATGTAGACTTGTATACTGTCTGGCTGAGTGTTGAAGATGTGATAATACACACTTCAACAAAGACTAAAAGACTTATTTGTTCCAGGCATTTAAGAAATTTCTGTCCAATCGTTAAGACTTCAATAACTACCTGACAAAGATCCTATAGAAATAGTTCAGAAAATTACCAAATAAACAATAGCAACATACTCTGAGAAAGCGGGGCAGGGAGAATCTGATTTCCAGCATTTGCCCTAATATTATTTTTAACATTCAATTTTTAATAAAAATGTGAGACATAAAAACTTTAAAAAGTGTAGCCAATACACTGAGGAAAAGGGAGAAGAGTGTCAACAGAAAATGTTCAAAAGAATGAAGTTCAGACATTTAGCATACGAGACAAAAATGTTAAATCAACTATTTAAATATGTTTAAGAATGAATTGTCTATGTTAAAGAAACTGAAGAAAAGTATGCTAACTATGCCTTACCAAATAGAGATATGAATAAAGATAGAAATTAATTTTTTTAAATAACAAATAAAAATTCTGGACATTAAAAGTTCAATAACCTCTATTAAAAACTTGCAAAGAATAATGAATCAACAAACTTAAAGATTGGTCAATTCAGATTATCCAGTTTGAGAAAAAGAAAGAAAAACATTAATGAAGAAAAATTAATAGAGCTTTAGAGACCTATGGGTCAATTTTTGCATGCCAACATAGACATGATGAAAGTTCAAGGAGATAGTGAAATGGATAGAATATTTGAGAAAATAATCACCAAAAACTTCCAAAATTTGGTTTAAAATTTACATATTCAAGAAGTTTAACAAATCCATATAGGATAAATCTGGAGATGTATACATCTAGAGATCATTACATGTATCAAAATCAAACTTCCAAAAGACAAAGAGAATCTTCAAAGTGACAAGAGAGTAGTAACACATTGTTCCGGAGATTCAGAATAAGATCAGCAACTGATTTATCATCCGATAGTATGAAGGTCAATAGGCAGTGAGCTGATATAGTCAAAGTACTAAAAGTAAAATAATCAATAATTCCATATCCAAAAAAACTCCTTCAAAAATGAGGGAAATACTAAGTTATTTCCAGATACAGAGACAATAACATATAACTCTTTGCTAGAACACTAATTCAACAGGAAATACAAAGATAGCCCTTCAGGTTACAAGAAGAGAATGCTAAACAATAGTTAGAGTCAACATGAAAGGAACTGAAAGCAATAACTTATGCCTGTAAATCCAGTGCTTTGGAGTCCAATGCATAAAGATTGAGACCAGCCTGGGCAACATAGTGAGACTCCATCTCTACAAAACATGTTTAAAAATTATCGGGGCATGATGGTGCATGCCTGTAGTCCCAGCTACTCAGAATGCTGTGGTGAGGAGAGCACTTGTGCACAAGAATTTAAGGTTGCAGTAAGCTATAATCATGCAGAACATCAATAAAGATATCTGTATAAATAACTATAAAAGACAGCATGTATTTTGTTGTTTACTCCTTTATTCCATGTATTTAATTTAAAAGACAGCTCTAAAAGGCAGTATTCTAAATTTGTGTTGATAGGAACACCAAGTATAAAAATATGATTTGTATGAAAACATCAGAAAAGAATGGGGACACAACAGGAATATTTACAAGCAATATTTTTTATACTACTGGTTTTTATTTTAATCCAAACTAGATTGTTATAATTAAGACATTAATTATAATTCCAGAGTAAAATAGCCACCATGAAAATTACGACATATGGTACTCTGTTCTTTGTTTCTGTGATAAATCACTGAGTATGGTATACTCTAAATCCATCCAAGTTGCTGCAAAGTCCATATGTTTATCTTTCTTTATGGCTGCATAATATTCCACTGTGTATATGCACCACATTTTTAGGGTCTCACTTACAAGTGGGTCTTGAACAGTTTTCATAATACTATAAGAAAGGGATTGGCAATAGTGGGAAACTGCTAGGGAAGGGTGGTGTGGGATTGGCAGTTGAGAGAAACTGCCAGGGGAGGGAAGGGTATATCTCACCAACAAGGGTACCTGCATAATGAACATTTGCATATCTAACCCTGAATTTAATCTTTAAAATTTTTTAAATTAAAAAATTAAAAAAAGAAAATTACAAAGATGACAAGGAAAAAATAATAAACTAAAAAATATCTATTTTACTTGAAAAACCTAAAAAACAAAAACTAAGAAAATGATGGAACAACAACAACAAAATACCATAAACTATTTAGAAAAAAAATAGCAAAATGGCAGACAAAAATTCAACAATATCAGTCACTACAATTAATGTAGGTCAATGAAACAACCACTTAAAAGGTAGAGAAAAAACAATATCCAACTATGTGCTGTCTACATTAGAGACACTTTAGATTCAAAGACACAAATAGCTTGAAAATAAAAAAAATGGAAAAACATATTCCATACAAACAATGACACAGAAAAGCCAGAAAGTCTATATTAATATGAGATAAAATAAACTTTAAAACAAAATTTTATAGGGCAAATAAGAACTTTGTAATGATAAAAGAATCAATTCACCATGAAGATATAATGATTATAAACATATATGAAACAATAGAGGCTCAAAACACATGAATCATAAAAAAATTGAAGAGAGAAATAGTTCTACAACTATATTTGTAGACTTCAATATCTCACTTTGAATAATAGAAAGAATAACTAACAAAAAAATTAACAAAAAAGAGAAGAAATGAAGAATGATTATGAAACCACTTGAAGTAACAAACCTCCATAGAACACTACCCTCAACAACAGAATACACATTGTTCTCAAGTGCTGATGTTACATTGTCTAGAATACATCATATGTTAATCCATAAATTATGTGTCAAGAAAATTTTTAAAAATTAAAATTGTATGAGTCATATTACCTGAGTACATTTGAATGAAGTTAGATACCAACATGCAAAAGAAATATGGAAAATTTGCAAGTATGTGGAAATTAAAAAACATACTATAGAATAACCAATAGATCAAAACATAAATCACAAGAAAATTTGAAAATATTTTGAGATAATTGAAACCAAAAGCATAAAATACATTAACTTTTATGATAAATAGTGCATAGAAAACATATTACCATTTTAAACACCTTTGTTAAAAATAAGAAAAATCTCAATTTAAAAGCCTAATTCTCTCCCTTAAGAAACTAGAAAACTAAGAGCAGACTAAACCCAAAGGAAGTGAAATAATGAAAAGAATAGAGATTAGAATGAAATTAAATGAACATGAGAGCATAAAAACAACTTTAAAAATCAGTGAAACCAAAGGGTGGTTCTTTGAAAAGATCAACAAAATTTACAAATCTTTAGATCAATTAAAATAAAAAAGAATAAAGGCTCAAATTATTAAAGTCAGGAAGAACAAAAGAGAATTTACTGACTACATTACAGAAGTAAAGAGGATCATTACAGAAGTAAAGACAATCATAAGAAAATATCATATCAATTTATTGGCATAAATTTCCACAACATTCTAAAGTTCCTGAAAAAAACTTCAGAAACTGACTCGAAGATATAGAATATGTGAATAGATCTATAACATCTTAAAGATATTTATTTAACAATAAAACACTTCTCACAAAGAAAATTTCAGGAGTAGATGGTTTTATGAATGAAGTTTACCAATATTTTAAAAATAATTAACCAATCCTTCCCAAACTCTTCTACAAAAAAATTGAGGAAGAAACACTTCTCAAGACATTTTATAAGACCACTTTTACACTGATGACAAAATCAGACAAAAAGATCACAGAAAATTACAGATTGATATCTCACAATTATAGATTCAAAAATTCTTGACAAAACAAATAGAACACAGTAATATAAAAAAGAAACATGACAAGGCCAGGTGCAGTGGCTCAAGTCTGTAATCCCAGCATTTTGAGAGGTCGAGGTGAGGGGATTGCCTGAGCCCATGGGTTCGAGAATAGCCTGGGCAACTTGGTGAGGCCACATCTCTGCAATAAATTTTTAAAAATTAGCAGGGCTTGGTAGCACATGCATGTAGTTCCTACTACTTGGAAGGCTGAGGCAGAAGGATCACCTGAGCAAAGCAGGTTGACGCTGGGGTGACAGTGAGCATGCCACTGTAGCACTCTAGCCCGGGTGATGGAGTGAGACTCCAATTACAAATATATATATACCCACACATATATATAATAAAAAAGAAGCATGTATACAAATATATATATTTCAAAAAAGAAACATGACAAAGTAAGATTTATCCCAAGAGGGCAAGTGTCATTCAACATACAAAAACCAACAAATGTAGTATACTTTATTAAAAGACTAAAGGGGAAAAGAACCCACAATCATCACAATAAACACAGAAAACTAAAAGTTTTCCCTCTAAGATACAGAACAAGGCAAAGATAACCATTTCTGACACTTTCAGTCAGATTTGTAATGCAGCTTCTAGACAGGGAATTAGACAATGCAAAGAAATAAGACACTTAGATTGGAAAGGAAAAAGTAAACTTACTTCTACTTATAGTACACTTAATCTTGAATGTGCAAAATCCTAAGATTTCTAACATAAAACTTATTAGACCTAATAAACAAATTTAGCAAGGGATCAGGGTACATTATTATCTAGAAAATTAGTTGTAGTTCTATAAACCAACAATAAACAATATGAAAATTAAAATTAAAAACCATTCTGTTTATAATGGCATCAAGAATAATAAAATACTTAGCTATAAATTTTAATAAATATAAAATGTATACATTAAAAGTTATAAAATATCAATAAAGGAAATTACAGAAGATCCAAATAAATGGATAGGATTCTATATTCATGAGTTAAAAAACTTACTATCGTTAAGATTTAATATTATTTCTTTTGGTCTACATTTTCAGACAAGTTCTATTAAAATCTTTATTGACTATTTTGAAAATATTGATAAGATGAACCTAAAATTCATATGAAAGTACAAGGATCTCAGAATAATTAAAACAATATTGAAAATGAAGAACAAGCCGGGCTCGGTGGCTCAGCCTGTAATCCT
>NW_007257410.1:263089-273614 GCF_000164805.1 Carlito syrichta | reverse complement strand
ACCCGCCTGGGCAACTTGGCGAGACCTCATCTCTACAATAAATAAAAAAAATTAGCCAGATGTAGTAGCACATGCCTGTAGTTCCAGCCATTTGGAAGGCTGAGGCGGAAGGATTGCCGGAGCCCAGCAAGTCGAGGCTGCAGTGGCCGGGAGCGTCATCCAGTCTGGGTGACAGAGCGAGACTCCAATAAAAACTTATTGCAAAGCTACAGTAATCAAGATTATGTGATATTTACATAAGGTAGACATATGGATCAATTAAATAGAATTGAGAGTCTAGAAATAAAAATGAACATTTATGCTCAATTGATTTTTGACAATTATGGCCAGACACATCATGGGAAAGTACAACTTTTTATTGTTTATGTCATTTTATTTTATTATAGAAATGTATGGTACAACCTTAACAGAATTACCTTAGCAAGCAGGCTGTGGGCAGGTGAATTTTGGACCTTCAACTGGTCCTTGTTTCCCCAGGTTTAGGACCAGGTACCTTTTGTGATGCTATGTGCCCTCTGTCTCCTGGCAGTGTCCAGCAACTTCTAATCCCTTCCTTGTGCTATTGTGATTAATGTTTGGGTCCTACTTATGAGTGAGAACATTTGGTATTCAGTTCTTTGTTTCTGTGATTGAAAATCAAGTATGATGGTCTCCAACTCCATTTAATTTGCTTTGAATTCTATGATTTTGTTATTCTTTATGGCTATGTAATATTCCATCATGTATATGTAGCATATTTTCTTTATCCAATCCACTTTTGATGGCAGTAGGGTTGGTTCCATGTTTTTGAGGTTGTGAATAGTGCAGCTATAAACACTTGTATGCAGCTATGTTTTTAGTAGAACTATTATATTCCCCTAGGTATATTCCCAGAAAAGAGATTGCTGGATCATACAGAAGGTCTTTTATTTAGTTATTTAAGGAATCGCCACACTGCTTTCCATAGGGACTGTACTAGGTTACATTCCCACCAACAATGTAGAAGCATTCCCTTTTCACCACCCCCTCGCAAGCATCTGTTGTTTTTTGATTTATTGATGAGGGCTATCCTTACTGGAGATAGGTGGTATTATCAGAGAAATGCAAATCAAAACCACAATAAAAACAACTTTTCAACACATGATGTTGAGATAACTGGGTAGCCATATGCAAAAACATAAAATTGAACCACTGCTTCACATCGTGTTCAAAAATTAATTCATAATAGATTAGAGACATAAATGGAAGAAATAAAACTACAAACTTCTTAGATAAAAATATAGTTGTAAATTTTTGTGATGTTGGATTAGGTAATAATTTCTTACATATGACACCCGAAGTACAATCAATCAAAGGAAAACTAAAAAAAATTAAGCACAATCAAAATGAAATACTTTTGTATTTCAAAAGACACTATCAAGAGTTTACAAAGGCAAAACACGAGAGAAAATAGTATATATCATACATTTGCTGAGGATTCAATACCCAGAATACATGACAGATTACCCAGTTTTAAAATGAACAAAGAATCTGAATATAAATTTCTTCTAAGAAGATATACAGATGACTAATAAGCATATAAAAAAATTGTCCAGCACCATTAGTCATTGGGAAAATGCAAATCAAAATTATAATAATATGTCATTTCGCACCTACTAACAGTAATAAGTGTTGATTACAATGTAAAAAAAATGGAGAACCCTCAAACACTAATTGGAAGTATAAAATGTTGTGTTTACTTTGGAAAATAATTTGACAGTTCCTAAAATGCTAAGCATAGAGTATAATATTCCAAGACCCAATGTAATTTGGATTTTGAGTTTCAATATAAATCAGCATACATCAGCCAGCATAATGTTCAGAATTCTATTTTCATATTTTCTCTTTTCATTAAAAATAATATTGGGAGTTAATATTCATTAATATATTTCTGCATGCCAAGTACATTTTAAATTGTTTTATAATAATTTAACTCCACAACTCTAAAGATAAAACTATTTAAGAAAATATTTTAGGGTTAATGAAAGCAAGCAATAGAAGGATTGGTTCACTTGTCTAAGATCATATAGCCACCAAAGGAAGACCCAAACTTGACCCGTATGATGACCACTTATTTACCTAAACCTGAGTTGTACCTCACATCTTATAAATAAATAAAAGCTAAATTATGATCCAAGTTTGTCTGGCTGTGAAGATTGCATTATTATTTAAAAGAGGGACTTCTAGTTTGAAAATGGTGATGTGGAAACAAGCTAACTTGTTTCCCCCCCCCATAGACAACCAGAAACATATATACAGCACTGAAATTATTACTAGCAATATCCCAGAATTCAAATATGAAGATGTGACAGCTACAAGGACCACAGAAAAGTAATAATAATAATGATAATAATAATAATAAATTTTAAAACCTTAGCAGATGATAAGAGAATTGAATCTTTATATCTGCAATATTCCCTTCCCCAATCTGTCCAGCACCAATCCTGTGGGAAAATATCCAAACTATCGGTCTGTATACTGAAAAAGGTGAGACTGATGTGGACAACCAGCTCTCCTACCACGTTGGTTTCCCTGGGAGGAGGTTTTTCCCTGTTTCAACATATTGTAAGCAATAGGAGTAGTTGAAAGAAGAAATATTTCTAAGGACAGCCGAAGACAAAGAGGAGAGATGGGACTACCATTCACAGTCATGAAAATTCTGTTCTGTAACAAAGGAGATGCCATATAAGAGTAGCTCTTTTAGCAGTTACTATGTTTAATGCAGAAGGAGGTTTGTTCCAACTCCTTCATGTACCCAGGGGGACAGAACAAATGAATTTGTCCAAGAGGTCTCTAGAACCTCATGCAAATGAACTTCAGTCAAGTCTACTTCTTCAGTGTGCCTAACATGTCCAGACAGTGCCAAATATCAGAATTCAGCTACAAACTATTACTATCATGTTGCAAACCTGAAATATGAACATGTGCGGTGCGCTATGCAAGATTAACTATCTGTCTTGCCATCTATCTACAAAATGAAAAGCTCTGGCATTCTAACCTACAGCCATCTGAATTATTCCAAACCCCATCAAAATTCTAATAAAAAAACCACAAGGGAAACTTATATTCAATAGATTTAATTTTCTTTCAAACATCTTTCATGTTTCTTAAAAAATATTATGTTGAATGTAATTTTTTTTTTCCTAAAGAAAGAAAGGTCAAGAAACCAGTGATCCAAGCAAAATTCATAGTGAGGTTTTTTTGTTTGTTTTTTGTTTTGAGTTGAAGTCTCACTCTTTGTTGCCCAGACTGGAGTGCAGTGGCATGCTCACGACCACCGCAGCCTCAACCAGCTGACTTAGGGGATTCTTCCGCCTCAGCCTTCCAAGTAGCTGGAACTACAGATGCATGTCACCACGCCCAGCTATTTTTTTGTGACTTATTGTAGAGATGAGATCTCACTGAGTTGCCTAGGCTAGTCTCAAACCCTCAGGCTCAGGCAATCCTCGAGCTTCAGCCTCCCAAAGTACTGGGATTACAGGCTAAGCCACCACGCCTGGCCCACAATGAGATCTTTGTAATGAAAACCACTCCAGGAGGCAGTGGTTTGCACAGAATAGGCTGTTATGCATCTTTTGCCATGGGTGTTTTCCTTTTATGCATTGGTCTATGTACAGGCTGATATAAATTTATTGTTCTGCATATCAGATATGAGTTGTTTGCAGAATACACTCTGATTAAAATGAAATGTTGAACTGATAATGAATGAACTGCCCAAATAATCTTCACCAGTTCCTCCTAGGACATCAGGGTTTAGTTCAGTCAGTGTCTAAGTTTATTGACTTCATGATAACAATCCATTTCAATTTTTCAAAGCCTTTCTGAGAAAGAGTCCCACCCACAACCTTTAGCTCTGATGACATGTTGCTCATTGCTTACAGAGAGCCATGGAAGTATGGACCCTGATTAAGATTAGTTCTGAACTCAGCACGATTGTGGTGATCGATATCCACCTTGATATCAGGTGAAGAGATCAGACTGGCCATGCTGCAGGCCTGGTCGTTAATTGAACATAAACAAAGCATCACAGCTCAGCCTGAATCATACAACTGTTTGAACTTTGCCATGCTTGCCTCTGACCTTGGTTCTTGATAAAGGCTAAAAACAATTAATGAAAGTGTGAGACCATCAAATGTTGAGCTCTCACTGTGTAGGGCAAGAATCAATTGTTTCATCACCAGGATGGCTAGCTGGTTCCTGTTGACACTGAGGATGCATGTCTTATTCTAAAAATTCTGGAGCATTTATTTAATTAAATGCAATTATAGCAAAAAAAACTAGGAAACCTATAGAGAGGAACACTTCTCAGAGTTACATTGCCAGCACACACCTCCTTCTGATCATAATTTAATCACATTCCAAAGCATTTCTTTTTAATTTGTATACCTAGAGATATGGTATATGAAACAAATAACTCAGGGCTGAGTACAATATTCCAAGACCCAATGTAATTTATACAGAAGGCTGGATATTTATTACTGATGCTAGAGGTTATTAAGTTATCTGAAAGTATAGACTTCATTTCTGTTTTCAAGAAATAGAGATTTATATTGCTTATTTATTCCCAGCTGCTGAATATCTGAGTTGTGCTCAGAAAGGAGATTAAAAATATTTGATGGGACCAGTGACCAACATAGCAGCAATACAGGGAATTTCACTCAGTTTTTTCCAGAATGTTTCTGAGTGAATGTGTATATGTGTCTATGTTTTTATGTCTGATCACGGGTACCATGCCAAACAAAAGATACATATTCTGACAGCCTATCATAGGATATTCTGTTTCATTCTTTTTGAGATGTGAAAAACTGAGCTCTTCAAGATATTTTCCTGACTTGGGTTTTTTACATTGGAATTGTACATATCCTTGTAAGATCTCTTACTACTGAACTGAGTACGTGGGCTTAGATTCCATCGTAGCTTTACTACAAACTATTGGGTATGGCTTCAAGTGGGCCATTTAACATTTTGGCATCTATATATTCTCATTTGTAAAAAGTAGAAGTTGAACTTTCAGAATCTTATTAGTCTCTGTTTATGAACTAAACTATAGTAAATCGTAATTCCCAGTAGTCTTACTCTTCAACATAAAAAAGATGAATCTTGGTTGCTGATACCCAACTCCTTGTCCCAGATTTCTCATCAATACATATGATTACTCATTTCAGGTTGTTTTGAGTGCAGAATCTACTAAGTTCTAAGTGTTATGACCATCCATATACTATGTGGATAGATCACTGTTTGAAGATAGAAACATAAATCTATATTTCTGTCCAAAGTTCACTAGAGCATGCTTAAAGAGGTTTGGAAAGGCCTGAGAGTATACATTTAAATCCTGGCAGACATTTACTCTTGCCTTTTTGGTTTGTGCTGTGACTATCAGCAGGCCATGTCCTCACAGTGCCTGTAACTAGAAAAAGTAAAAGTAAAGAGAAAACGTGGAAAGAACAAAAGTCCAAAAGCAAGGGACCTTGAGATCTAGTCCTGAATCCAATACTGATAAGCTCCATGTGAAAAGAGAGTCACAGCCAGGCTCGGTGGCTCAGCCTGTAATCCCGTGCCTTTGGGAGGCTGAGGTGAGTGGATTGCCTGAGCCCACAGGTTCGAGACCCACCTGAGCAGCGAGACTTCATCTCTACAATAAATCAAAAAATCAGCCAGGCGTGGTAGCGCATGCCTGTAATTCCGGCTACTTGGAAGGCTGAGGCGGAAGGATCGCCGGAGCCCACCCGTCCACTGCACTCTAGTCTGGGCGACAGAGTGAGACTCCAACTCAAAAAAAAAAAAAAAAGAAAATTTGGTATATTAATCTTCAAACTAAAATGAGATTATCTCTAATACTCTCTAATATCTTCTCTTTTGTACTACTATTGCCTCCTACCTGTGGGGTGTTACAAAGATTGATGGGTCAAGTCATGTAAAAAACTTCTAGGAAAAGTACATTTGAAACCAAAGTACAAAAGGCAGCTTTTGCTTCAATATTGTTTTCTTTTTTCAGTGTCTCATTTTTCTTTATGCTTTTTTCTGCTTCTCAGATTATTTTTCTATGCTGAATTTCTTCATACCAATAGTACACAATGCTTCAGAACATCCCAGATTCTTCTCCTACAAAAAGTTTACTTTTCTTTTTTCATTCTCCTCAGTTCACTATTTAGTCAACAAAATTAATCACATTAACTAATTCCAATAGGAACACTCAGAAGTCAATATCTTAAATAAAAGAGTGAAATAATGGAACTTTTAGGAATTATTAATATTATTATAATTATTAATATCTAGCTGGGTATATGTGTTGATATTTTTGATGTTTCTTAAATCATACCACATAAGTACCAAATTTAACTATAATTTTGTATTATATATAGCATTTTATATATTGATTAGGCAAACAATTATTTCTTAATATATAGGTATTACTGGGGAAAAAAACTGAAGTTTGGGAAGATCATTACTTGTTCATGCTCTTAACAACTATTTAGAATTAAAGACTTTTATGCTGGTTCTGTCTTATTTATGTGCTTGCAAAAATATTGCTTCCTCTCTGCTAAGATGGTACTGGGAACATTGAGGTCATGGTAACAAGAGAATTAAAGTTTTAAAAAAGACAAAAAATGCACCAGTTTATTTATCTGGAAGGACTAACTGAAAACCAAGTTTAAATGAATGCATTCTGTAAAATTAATATTTTGGAAAACTAATATCAACTACATGACATCTGAATAAAAGTAGAGTCAATTGTGCCAAAAAGCAGTAGGATTCTAACTGTCTTTTTAGCTTCTTTCTTTGTGTCTTGACCAGAAATCTGACATTTTTTTTCAAAGAGAACTGTGTATATTTGAATGATTATATATTTACATATTGGACTAGTTACGTTTTTTGATAAGATTTTTTTTTTTTTTTTGAGTTGGAGTCTCTCTCTGTCGCTCAGACTGGAGTGCAGTGGCCGCTTCCAGCCACCGCAGCCTCGACCTGCTGGGCTCCAGCGATCCTTTCTCCTCAGCCTTCCAAGTAGCCGGAATTACAGGCATGCGCTACCACGCCCAGCTGATTTTTTTAATTTATTGTAGAGATGAGGTCTCGCTGCCCAGGCGGGTCTCGAACCTGCGGGCTCAGGCAATCTACTCACCTCAGCCTCCCAAAGGCGCGGGATTACAGGCTGAGCCACCGAGCCTGGCTGATAAGACTTTTTATGACAGAGAAAAACCTGTACTATTTCCTATAGTCACTCATCTAAAGTATTGTTAGTGTCCTAGCTTTCCCTACCCTTTATAACATGGAGTCTGGATAAACTTACATTTTTCCTAATACGTGCTGGGCATTGGGAAAAAAGGCATGAATTTAGAGTAATATATGGAATGATAATAAGTATGGAATATTTGGAGACATTGGTTAAATTTGTAGAATGATTAAAAAATGTCAAAATAAGTGACTTCCAATTTAAGTCATTATAAAATAACAAATACTATACTTATCATTATATCATAAGAAACCATACAACTAGATAAAATATATGAAACAATTATTTTCATACAATGGAAAGCAGACAGTACAACAACATTACCTTCGAGACAAGGGAAATGCACAATATGAACACCAAATTCACCATTGCTTATGGTCTGAAGTTAATATCCAAATTGTGACATAAGAAAGTGGAATGAAAATAGAAAGTATTAGTCTTATGAAAAGAACGACATAAAAAGCCAGGATTTCTAAGGAGTTTGTTATTTGTGTGCCAGAGAAGAGGTAGCGATACGCATGAAGAAGTCCAGAAATCTTGGGAAGACTTTTCTTATACGCTCAGTCAATGCAAAGCTGTAAGTATGCAGAAAAATACTGTGCAAGGCCTTTAGAGGACAACGGCTTAGGACTTCAACCAAATGAAGATTATGGAGGTGGCACAGTACTGGGAGATACTGGAGTTCTGATCAGTCAAAGTGGAATAGCCTCACTAAACAAACTGGGACTTTGGTTGACATCACATAAAGGCCTCATTTGAAGAGTAAGGCTACTCCAGATCTCCTTTGACAAAACCTAATACCAAACCTTGACAGGGTCAAGAGATCAAGATAAGGTTGATAATCCACTCTCAAGAATGGAACACTCTTAATGACCATGCCCCCGCCCTCCCCCGAAAAACTATTACAAGAAGCAGCAAAAAATGTGACCTGTAATCAAGAGGAAAAATATATAAGCAACTAAGATGGACAGACATCAAAATAACACAGATGTTGATATTAGCAGACTGAGACATTAAAAAGATCTCTTAGAAATGTATCTAAAGCCTTAAATGGAAATTTGAACAAAAATAAATCAATAAGTGATCACAAAGGCGCGGGAAAGAAATATAAATTATTTAAAAATTTAATATAAATTAAAATTTATATTAATTTAATATAAATTATTTTAAAAAAACAAATGGAAATTCTGCAGTTTAAAGTTCAATATCTATGTGAAATTTGCTTAAAAATTGAATACTGCAGCTGGGCTCGGTGGCTCAGCCTGTAATCCCGCGCTTTGGGAGGCTGAGGTGAGTGGATTGCCTGAGCCCGCGGGTTCGAGACCCGCCTGGGCAGCGAGACTTCATCTCTATGATAAATAAAAAATTAGCCGGGCGTGACAGCACACACCTGTAGTTCCAGCTACTTGGAAGGCTGAGGCGGAAGGATCGCCAGAGCCCAGCAGGTCGAGGCTGCGGTGGCCAGGAGCGCTGCACTCCAGTCTGGGCAACAGAGTGAGACTCCAACTCAAAAAAAAAAAAAAAATACTGCAATAGAAAATATCAGGAAACTTAAAAATAGGTTAAAGAGTATCCAAATTAAAGCACATGGAAATAAAATATACACATGCACACATACAACACCACAATCACTGAACAACAAAACAGCATCTTAGTTACGAAAGCAGCAACATCAAGTGGGCTATGATATTTGTAATACAAATCTCAGAAGGAGAGAAGAGATAAAATGAGGTTTAAAAATAGACATTTAAGTATTTGAATAAATAATAACCAAAAATGCCCTAAATTTGATGACAATTATCACTGAATAGATCCAAGAAGCTCATGGCAAATACATATAAATAAATACAAAGAAACCCACATCTATGCACAGCGCAGTCAAATTGCTGAAATATAGAGAAAAGACTTTGAAGTAGGCACTATCCACAGGGGAATGATGACAAGAGTAACTGCTAACATCTCATCAGAAAAAATGCAAGCTAGAATAAAATGGAATGAAATATTTAAAATATTGCAAGTGAATAAAAAACTTTTCATCCTAGAATTCTATTTTCAGCAAAAATACCTTCAAAAATGAACGCAAAACAAAGACATTTTCAGATAAATAAAAAATGAGAGAATTTTTCAATATCAGACTTATACTATAAGAAATGTAAAGAAAGTTCTTCAAATTCAAGGAATTTTATTTTATTTTATTTTTATAATATATATTGTTATTTTTAAGTTGTGGGGTACAGTTAAAGGTCAGGTATATAAATATTCATTGTGCAGGTACCCTTGTTGATGAGGTGTGTCCCCCTTTCCCCAGATAGATATTGACGATCGTTAATCCCACCTCCCTTCCCCTCCCTGTCCCCCCGCATAGTTTCCCGCCACTGTCAATCCTTTTCTTATAGTATCAGATCTTTGCTTCTGTAAGAGATCACTCAGTATTATAAACTCTAATTCCATCCAGGTTGCTGCAAAATTCATAATTTTGTTCTTTTTTATGGCTGTGTAATATTCCATTGTGAATATGTACCACATTTTTAAAAATCCAGTCCTCTTTTGATGGCCAGCATTGTTGGTTCCATGATCTTGCTATTGTGAAAAATGCTGCAATAAACATATATGTGTCGGTATCTTTTTTATAGAGTGATTTGAGTTCTTCAGGGTATATTCCAAGTAGGAGGATTGTGGGGTCATATGGAAGGTCAATTTTTAGAGATTTTAGGAATCACAACACTGATTTCCACAAAAGCTGTACTAATTTACACTCCAACCAGCAGTGTAGAAGTGTTCCCTTTTCGCCACATCCTCTCCAGCATCTGTTATTTTTTGAGTTATTGATAATGGCCATTCTGATTGGAGTGAGGTGGTATCTCAGTGTAGTTTTAATTTGCATCTCCTTGATAACTAGTGAGGTTAAACATTTCTTCATGTATCTGTTGGCTGCTCATATCTCTTCATTGAGAAGTGTCTGTTCATATCTTTTGCCCACTTTGTAATGGGGTTGTTTTTTTTCTTTTCAGCATGTTTGAGTTCCTTGTAGATGCTTGATGTTAGGCCTTTCTCAGACATGGAGTTGGTAAATATTTTTTCCAAGTCTGTGGGCTGTCTGCCTGCTCTCTTGATGGTTTCTTTGGCTTTGCAGAACCTTGTCAGTTTAATGAGGGTCCCACTTGTCTATCTTATCTCTTATGACCTGGGCACTTCGTGTTTTGCTCAGGAATTGATGCCAGTTCCAACTTCCATAAGGGTGTGTCCTGCATTTTCTAAGGTTCTTATGGTTTG
>NW_007257410.1:247105-262765 GCF_000164805.1 Carlito syrichta | reverse complement strand
ATGGGTATTGCATTAAATCTGTAGACTGCCTTAGGTAAGATGGACATCTTCACAATGTTGATTCTTCCAATCCATGAACATGGGATATTTTTCCATGTATTTGTGTCATCTTCGAATTTTTTGAGCTGTGTTTTGTAGTTTTCGTTGTAAAGGTTTTTCACGTCTCTGCTTAGGAAGACGTCAAGGTATTTCATTTTTTGTGTGTGGCTATTGTGAATGGCACTGTGCTTTTTATTTGGGTTTCTGTATGTTTATTATTGGTGTAAAGAAATGTGATTGTCTTTTGCACATTTATTTTATACCCTGAGACTTTACCAAAGTCCTTTATCAGGGCTAGGAGGTTTTTGACAGATTCTCTTGGGTTTTCAAGGTATAAAATCATGTCATCTGCAAAAAGAGATAACTTGACTTCCTCTTTTCCTATTTGGATACCCCTGATCTCCTTCTCTTTTCTTATCGCTCTAGGCAGGACTTCCCATACTTTATTGGACAGGAGGGGTGAGAGTGGGCATCCTTGTCTTGTTCCACTTTTCAGGGGAAATGGTTCCAATTTTTGTCTGTTTAGAAGTATGCTGGCTGTGGGTTTCTCATAGATGGCTTTTACTATTTTGAGGTATGTTCCACGTATGCCTAGATGTTTGAGGGTTTTTATCAAGAAGGGGTGCTGGATTTTTTATCAAAAACCTTTTCTGCATCTAATGATATAATCATGTGGTTTTTGTTTTGACATCTGTTGACATATTTAATTACATTTATGGTCTTATGAATGTTAAACCAGTCTTGCATCCCAGGGGTGACGCCTACTTGGTTACGGTGGATAATTTTTGAGATGTGTTGAATCCGGTTTGCTAGAATCTTGTTGAGAATTTTAGCATCTATGTTCATCAAAAATATTGGGCTGTAGTTCTCTTTCTTTGTTGGGTCTTTACCTGACTTGGGTATCAATGTGATGTTAGCTTCATAAAATGATTTGGGGAGAGTTCCCTCTTTCTCAATTGCATGGAATACTTTCAGTAGGATTGGTATCAGTTCCTCCTTAAATGTCTTATAGAATTCTGCTGGAAAGCCATCTGGTCCAGGGCTTTTTCTTATAGGTAGTTTTCTTATTATACAGTCAATTTCCTTGACTGTATTGGTCTATTCAGGATCTCGATTTCTTCTTGTTTCAATCTAGGCAGGTTGTGTGATGTCAGAAAATCCTCCATTTCCTAAGGTTTTCAAGATTGTTTCCATACAAATGTACATAGTAGTCTCTAATGATCTTTTGTATTTCTCAGGGTCAGAAGTGACTTCATCTTTTGTGTTTCTGATTGTGTTTATTTGAGCTTTTTCTTTCTTTTTCTTGGTCAGTCCAGCTAGAGGACCATCAATCTTGTTTATCCTTTCAAAGAACCAGCATTTTGTTTTGTTGATTTTTTGTATTATCTTTTTTTGTCCTCTATGTCCCAGATTTGGGTTTTTATTTTGGTGATCTGGATTCTTCTGCTGAAGTTAGGGTTTTGGTAATCTTGCTTTTCCAGTTTCCTTAGGTGACTTGTTAGGTAGTTAATTTGTGATCCTTCCATTTTCTTCATGTGCATTTGTAGAGATATGAATTCCCCAATTACCTCAGCTTTCATTGCATTCCAGAGATTTTTATAAGATGTTTCTTCATTTTCATTTGTTTCCAGGTATCTTTTAATCTCTGTTTTGATTTCATCATTGACCCAGGAGTTGTTTAGCATCATACTGTTTAGTGTCCATGTCTTTGTGGGTTTGGGGGGAAACTTGTTGGTGTTGATGTTTATTTTTATTCCACTATGGTCCAAGAAGGTACATGGCAAAATTTCGATCTTTTGAAATTTTGATACTTGGCTTGATTATTGGCCAAGTCTGATGTCAATCTTAGAGTACATTCCATGTGGTGATGAGTAGAATGTATATTCTGTGGTCATTGGGTGGAGTGTTCTGTAGGTATCAATAAAGTGCATTTGGTCAAGTGTCACATTGAGGTTCCGGATCTCATTGCTGATTTTTTGTCTTAATGATCTTCCTAGGGTTGTGAGTGGGGTATTAAAGTCCCTAGCTATGACAGTGTTAGAGTCAATATCTTTTTTGAGTTTACCTAGAAGCTGCTTTATGAAAGTTGGCACTCCTATATTGGGTGCATTTATGTTTAGGATGGATATTTCTTGTTGATGGATTGAACCTTTTATCATTATGTAGTGGCCTTCTGAATCTTTTTAAATTTTTGATAGCTTAAAGGGTATTATGTCTGAGATTAAGATCACAACTCCTCCTTTCTTTTGTGTTCCATTCACCTGAAAATTTGTTTCCCATCCTTTTACTTTGAGTCTGTGAGTGTCCTTTCTAGTGAGATGGCTCTCTTGAAGTCAATATATAGTTGCCTGGTGATATTTTATTCATTTTGCCATTCTGTCTTTTCAGTGTTGCATTTAGTCCATTCATATTCAGGCTAATTATTGAAATGTGAGAGTTGATCCCTATCATAAGGTTCTTGTAGAGTTGTTGTTGTTCCTGTTTGTTTGTTGTATTTCTTTTGGTTTGGTGTTGGTTCATGTGTGTTTTTAATCTTTTTTCTGTTCTCTTGTGAAGAACGTTGGTGTTCTTTTTTCCTTTTCTTCTGGTTTAAACTTTCTTAAGTGTTTCTTGTAGAGGTGGTCTCCTGGCAGCATAAGTTCTTAGGGATTGGATATCTGGGGAAGATTTTAATTCTCCCTCACTAATGAAGCTTGGCTTGGCTTGGTATATTATTCCTGGTTGAAAAGGTTTATCATTTAGAACTTTGAAGATACGGCTCCAAGTTCTTTTAGCCTGAATGGTTTCTGCAGATAAATCTGCTGCTATTTTAATTGGTCTTCCATGATAGGTAATCTGACCTTTTCCTCTTGCTGCCTTTAGGATTTTTTCTTTTATGCCTACTTTGTTTAGGCAAATTATTATGTGTCTGGGAGTTGGTCTTCTCATTTCTTGTCTTGCAGGAGTTCTCTGAATCTCTTGTGTTTAAATTTTCACATCACTGATGAGATAAGGGAAGT
Source organism: Carlito syrichta (assembly GCF_000164805.1). Lineage (NCBI taxonomy): Eukaryota > Metazoa > Chordata > Mammalia > Primates > Tarsiidae > Carlito > Carlito syrichta. The sequence continues at coordinate 259,727 of NW_007257410.1, read as the reverse complement.
TTTCTTGAATAATTCCATGCAATGTTTGTTCCAGGGTGGTCTCTGTCTCTCTTTCTTCCTCAGGAAGTCCAATTACTCTTAGATGCAGTCTCTTGAATTAATTGCTCATCTCTTGAAGGTTTTGTTCTGTCTTTTTAAACTTCTTTTCTATGCTTTTGACAGTTTGGGTTGGTTCTATATTTTGGTCTTCGAGCTCTGAGATTCTTTCTTCTGCTTGACTAATTCTGCTTTCCATTCTTATCCGTTTGTTATTTATTTCATTCACTGTATTCTTTACCACTATGATCTCCATTATCAACTCCTTCCTATTTTACTCCTGTCTCTCCTCAATTCTTTTTAATCTCTCCATTAATGTCTTAATATCTGGGTTTATAGTTTGAGAATTAAAGTTCTGGGGGTTCTTCATTGTTTGCATTCCAAAGTCAGTTTTCTCAGTGTCTGACCTCCCAGGGTCTGTGAGAGACCCATATTCTTCTTTTGGTTTTTCTTCATTTGTGTGGATTTTTCTCTCTGCCTTTCTTTCCCCTTCTTTAATTCTGTTTTTCAGGGAAGGTGGGGTTGCTTTTACTTCTTTTTGTTCAATCTCCTGTTCTTCCTTATACGGTTCCTCTGGCTTTGTTCACTTTTGAGGCTGGACTGTGGGTTGGGGGCTATACTTTTTGCAGTTTTGAGGTTTAATTGAAGGGAAAGCTGTGATTCAGAATTTATCTGCAGATCCCAATATCCACCAACAGGGTATGGGCACACTGGAACCCACTTCCCACTGCCTGACAATCTGTCCATGCAGTGGGGTTTAGGTTTGTTCCCTGGAACAAAAGGAAATTAATGGAAGAAGGGGGGTCAAGAGGAAGTTGGAGAGAGAGAAGAGCAAGAGGGAAAACAGACATATATACCAACTAATGAATGAAAGGAGACACAAGGCCAGAAATGAGTAAAAAATGCACAAAATTCCCTAAAGCATACCAGTAATCACACAAAGGCAGTCCAATAAAATCATGCCTTTTGATGTGTTTTCCCTAACACAAACAGGTAGTCTAAATAAAAAAGCAAACAAAAGTGAACAAAACAAACAGAACAATAAAATCAAAAATCAAAATAAGAAACCAGACTAGCTCTAGAGTCTTTCCTGAGTGTCTAAAGTCTCTTCAGCTCTGATCTCTAGCCCCTCCCCTTTGCTCTCATTACAGGCAGATAGATTTACTCATAGATTGGGTTGGTTCCCTTGGCTTGCTGCCTTGCTGCCTGAGGACTGAGTTGTTTGTGTTTAATTCAGTGTAGGGGAGCAGCTTCTGTTTCCTGTTTTGGTGGGGTTATCTTAGAAACAAGGTGGAGGCTGCTCAGAGATGGATGGAACAATGCAAATCTCTGCCTGGAAAATGGCTGTGGTGGGCAGCTCCCCTTTTGCTGATTCTTCCTCTCAACTCATCCTTTCTCTCCACTTGTCCAGGTCTGTAGATGATTCACTATGACAGGCGATGATGTGTGTCCAGCATCAGGCACTGTCAACCAGTAATATGGCTGGACATTGCATTTGGTGTCCCTACAGCAGCTTGGGGTGGAGGAGGGAGCCAGGAATTCCCTGGGCCGGAGCCAAGTGTCAGTGGCTGTTCAGCAGTAGTCCCTTGTGGAGGCCATAGTGCAACGGAGGCTGTTTGCTGCGTAGGACTGGCTATAGCAGTCACCCTCTGTGTAGGCTGCTGCTGTGGGGGCACGTGGAACTGCCTTCAGGAGTCACCTTTTGTGGAGATCTTCACAGTTCAGCTTGTCCCATCACCATCTTGCTGAGCGTCCCCTCAAGAAATTTTAAATAACTTATGTAGATACTTTAGCACTCAGAAAGTGGAAGTTGACTACTCTTTTAGAAAGTTTGAGCATGAACTGTGCTTGGTGACTTGTCTTTAAAGAATAGAATATTGAAATAAAGGAAAAATACTTTTACATTAGACAAACCTGGAAAATAAAATCTAGGTCAGAAGATGAAGGTTAACCTCATCAGTAGCAAGTTACATTGACAGCATGTAGCCTTGATATGATGTGATGAGAATAGCATTTCACCTCTGTGGTATTCTTTCAAAACCTCATAACCCCTGTATAACTATGAAAAAACATCCAATAAACACAAATTGACAGATATTATACAAAATACCCTAATATTACTCTTTAAAATTTTCAAGACAATCAAAGACAAGGAACATCACATATAAGACAAAATTACGAAGATATGATATCTAAATGTAATATTGCATCCTGAATGGTATGTTAAAACAGAAAAAAAAAATGACATTAAGGAAAAACCAGAATTGTTTTAAGTTTAATTAATGGTAATACACCTTTAAAAAAATTAATTTACCATAGTAAAATATTACCAACTGGGAAAACAAGTTTACAGATGTACAGGAACTCTCTAAACTATCTTTGCAACTTTTCTGTAAATTTAAATCTATTTTAAAATTTTAAGAAACTAAGGAGAAACAGAGAGAGACAGAAAGGAGAGAGAGAGAGAGAGAGAGAGAGAGAGAGAGAGGGAGAGAGGAGAGAGAGAGAGAGAGAGAGAGAGAGAGAGAGAGAGACCTATCTCTTGCTCTGATAATAACTAACTTTAGCCACTTCGCAGTCTTCGCCCTGCCTATTTAAAGGTGGTAACTCAGTCAATTCTGCTTGTGTACATGGAAGCAGCACTGGGTATTCATATAGAATTGCTGGATAGGATGTGGAGGGGAGGCTAGTGGAACTCTCTATCCTACCACTCACATGCATGTGTGTGTATGCACAAACACAGGCAAACTAGTGCAGCATGTGTGCAACATATGTGTATGCATGAAGTAAACTATAGCACTAATGAGTCAAGATAGCAATTATTTTCCCTGCTACCAAGATTCCTACTCTGATTCTATCAGCATCTCTAATAGGAAAATGAGCCTGGGAACATAGCTAATATTTTCCTCTCCTTGTAGTCTACTTGGAGACTATTTGGACACTATTTGCATTGACATAAACTTATGAGAGTGTGTAAATGGTAGACTATGATCATGTAATGAGCATATACACTTTTTTTCAATGAACAGGACTTCTTAACTTTCATCTTCCTTATAAAATAATTAGAATTCTCTATTTCCAGAATGTTTCTATTGATCACAGTATTATCTTCTGTAGCAATTGGAAAAGGATTACTGGTTCAGATATCCTAAGTGAGGGGCAATATTCTCAAATAATATCTGACTCTATAACCAGCTCTTAATCACGCACTGTCTTTCAAGGTCATATAAGAGAGTAGTGATAAGTGTGTGCTCCAGAAAAAAACTAGGTTTCAAATCTCTTCTCTGACACTTACCAGCAATGTGACCATGGACAGTTGCATAGTACCTTTGTGTCCTAATATTTTTACTTGGAACATCCAGATCATAACCTCCTCTTGTTTTGCACAGATGCCTTGAGATTCTAATAAGTTTATTTACAAGAAAGTTTTTATAATCTTCTACAAAATACAAAATTTTAAAGGGCCATGGGTCACAAATTTTAGGAAGTGACAATGACATCACATGACTAGGCTAGGCAGAATATTGTCGTTTGACAGATATTATATTTTCATCCCTGCTTACTATTAAGGGTGCATCTGAATCTGCCCCATTTAGAAAGCATATTTGCTCTGCTGGGTCATTTCATGCTATATTTTCTGCTCCTGTTGAAATAAAAATAAATGCAGTGAAAAAAAAAAAGCTATGATAGGGGTTTTTCTCTCTAAATGTATTTTTCTGTAGTTCCTTCCAAATTATTTCTCACTTACACCAAGACCTAATTTCCCTATCATTTGCTGCTGCTTAAGTATATTGATTCTGACTCCCCTCCGGTGTCTACTAAGATACAGCTCAAACAGATCAAGAGAAATGCATAAATGATTCCCAAAAGGGAAATCAAGAAAACATTCATGGCAGCAAAAAAGAAAACTGGTGGGAGCTAAGAAGAGAAAATAAACACAATTGAGTCAAGGATACGGTGAATAGTCCCCAGTCATCCTGCCTCTATGGATTCTGTTTGTTGGGTGAATAGATGCATGCAAACATAAGTATGTAAAGAGTGTTTGATAAACATACGTAAAACTCATTTACAAATAAACGTCAAACTTACATTATGCAAAATGACTTTTTTATATCTAATCTTCTGAGACTAGGAATCAGAGGAATAAGGGCTTGTTTTTTACAGTATGACTCAAAACAAAAAAAAATATGACTGGATCGTAAGCTCAGGGATTTGAAATAACTCTGTGTGGTTATTAAAGCTGTGGTAGTTTTGTATCACAATATGGTTTATGATTATTTTATTTTAACTATATATAAAGCTTCCCAAATATTTTTAACATACTTGATAAATGAGTGAATATTTTTGCCACTTTATCTTTTATTACTGTCCCTGGAAACAGTGACAGACTTGATTCACAAGGTCATTTAACATTCTCCTACCATACTTTGTACCTTAAGGTATCCCATAGGTTTAATGTCTTTTATTCCATCTCATCAAAAGTATGAATGATATTTTGCTAGGTCACAGAGATGATGTCCCTATTATATTCTCTCATCAGATCACTGACACCATAAACTGAAATGGCTTCTTCAGAACTATTAATGTATCTGGCATCAACCTATACTGGGGAAGTCTTTAATCCTGCAAATGGTTGTTAATAACTTACATTTACACAGAGTATTTTCATCTCAATATTAAAGTAATATATATGAAGAAAGTGTTAAATCCATCCGCTGCTGCTTTGACAGTCATTTCTAAAGTGTAATGCAACAGCTGGAAAGCTACTGCTCTGTCAAAAGGCCAGAGATGAACACTGTATTTAATGTAAGCTAAATTAGGCTTCTGAAATCTGCTCTCACTTTTTCTTTTCTTTTCTTTTTTTTTTTTTTTGAGTTAGAGTCTCTCTCCGTCACCTAGACTGGAGTGCAGTGGCACGCTCCAGGCCATGGCAGCCTCGACCTTCTGGGCTCTGGCAATCCTTCTGCCTCAGCCTTCCAAGTAGCTGGAACTACAGGTGCATGCTACCACTCCCAGCTAATTTTTGATTTATTACAGAGAAAAAGTCTCGTCAAGTTGCCCAGGTGGGTCTCAAACCCACGGGCTCAGGCAATCCACTTGCCTTGGCCTCCCAACATGCTGAGAGGCTGAGCCACCGAGCTTGGCCTGCTCTCACTTTTAAGTGAGGATTTAAATAGGTTGCTGTGACTAGTGTTTCTTTATTTGTATAAATAGAAGTTTCCGAATTTGGTATTTCCCATTTTTCTGTTTCATTTATTGGGTATGCAGTAAAACTTGAAGAAATACTGGAACAGATAACAAGAATCCTTACCCATAGCATCCAGAAACAATCCATTAACAAATTCATAGTGAATGAAGATTGAGAAACAGAGTTCAAACTGTAGAGCAGTACCAACCTCAACGAGAATAGTACAGGCAAAAGTCAAGCCAGGAAGAGAAAGAGTTTAGAAAGTTTTATTTTCAGTAGATTAAGACAAAGGGTTTAGAATGCCAACCATGAACAGGAGAGCATGAGAGCTAAGGTCTTTACTGGTTGCTTATATTATGGTGCTTGAATGTAACTGTGCTCATTCTGTGACCTGTAGTCATGAATAACAAAGGCATGGATAAATCAGATAGGTCAATAGATATTTATCTATTCTAAGCATAGTTTCTTCTCTGATTTATGGGGATAAAGTACACGGATTTCAATGTATCCTAGCAATCAATCTATGTAAATTATGTGTAGATTACTTTTAAGTTAATATGTGGTAATACGTGGTTAATATTCTAGCTTCCTACGTGAGTACAGAGGAAGCATCAGATCTTTGCTTAAAATCAGACCAGACATAAATATACATTGAGTTTTATGAAAGCACATTAAAATTAACTAAGAACAAAGCTCTTCAGAAGCTTTCCGTTGAATTTGGAAGCAAAAGACTTCAAGTTTCAAATTTGTCATTTCATATCTTCGTGATTTTGAACTATGATTTTGAGCCTGGACATTCTCATGTGAAAAGTGAAGATATCAATACCTAACTCAGAATAGTATACTGAGAATTAAATTATTTAATGTATATAAAACAAATTTGGAAAACTTAAGACACATAAATAGGAGATATTACCAAAGTCTTGACTAGAGACATATTTCTTTTTTTATTTGAGACATGTTTCTTTACCTAATCAGATCACTCATCCAAATGGCCTTAAATATTAGAAACAACCTCAAATACAATGATAAATATATCTGGCTGAGTTACTTCTGAATTATCAGGAACTTTTTAAAAAATATATTTTTAATAGTGAGATTCTTTAATATTTATGCCTTCATTCTTGAAAGATTAAATTACAGATATATACCACATAACATTTTAGAAATAAAATATATATTAGACCTCTTGACCTCTAAAAGATTTATATGAATGCTAACAAGAATGTATCAAATATGAAATGGTCTATTATAAAAACTATTTGGTCTATCTTCATGTCTGACTCATTAAACAGATATTGATTGAAAAGAAGTCAAGATCGAAGTACATTCTTTAGATTAACAATAAAAAATACATTCAAAGATATATTATTTGGAAATTAGAACAAAATTGTATAAACAATAGCAATTTCCAATTTGGGGAACTCTTACAGTATAGTGAGCTTTAACCCACCTACTTAATTGGATTTCTTTGCATAACCATTTTATGTTGAAGACTTTCCCGCCATCTAACACAAGTTAATGGAATTATATCCAGAGGTGTAAGTGCAGCTGAAACACTAACTTTATTAGTTGCCTGACTCTACCTGTTAAAAATTCTGGCTCCAGGCCAATTGAAGGTAAATTTATACTGGAAGATAAGGTTACAAATGAACATATTTGGAGAAGCATCTTGTGGCCAATGCTGTTCTATGTAAAAATGTGATGCTACATGACTATTTTGAGGACTTAAGTGATCACAAAATTTTTTACCAATCACATATTCAAAGTAGACTGGACATTGCTTTGAGAGATAAGCCTGTTTTTATTTTTTTCTTACCAAAAATACAGAAGTGAGAGGGGAACAAGAGCCTCTTATCTCACCTCCAGTATAATAACCTTGTCAACATTAATCCAGTTGACAAAACACATTATTCTATCAACCTTGGAAACTAAACAAGAGCCAGTTCTAATGCTTTCTACCTTTTTGCCACAAAAAACTCACCTATATAGCATATTTTAATTTTTTTCTTGATAGAAAATTGATTGTGAACTGAAATTCAATCTTTCCCTCTTAGCTAATAATTATTCTCATATTCTACTAATAGAATTATATTCTCCAATGGCTCAATATCTTATATAAAAGGTAAAATCAAATTTTCACCATATACTATTACCCATAGTTTCTCTTTTTTTCTTGTTTGATAGAACCTTCATCAGTACATATTTAAAAATAAATTCTCAGATTCCTTCGTGTTCTTGGAATTCTTTCTTAATGAATGATTTATTTACGGACCAATCTTGCTTATTCCTAAAGAGCCTAAATCCTTCTTTCATTAAAGGATAATGTTGACCCAACCAAAAATCCTCAGACAGTTGTACAAATAAAAAAGTAGAATGTTTTAGTCACTTTTGTAGGTATCTCCTTCTTTTTAATACAGGGGGTAACCGTAAGCTAAAAGAAATAAAGCAAATTTGTTAGACAATTAACTTCTCTATAATTTAGTTTCTCCTTTGGCAATCATAGAAATGCCTACAAGAATATGAGAATGATAACCAAATCTCCCTGATAAGGTAGTTGTGAAGATATGTAAGAATAATGTCTGACAAATGTTTGAGAAACATTGCATTTGTTGTGTTTCAAATTAGCCCTTCTCTTCTATACCTGAATTTCTCAATAATGGAGAATAAGATAAACAATTCACGAATAAGGGCCAAAATTACCTTTATTACATATAAAGTTCAGGCTGAAATTTTTTTAACTTACAGCTTGTAGACAATTGGGTTTTCTGATCATATCTCCCAGGATTCACTGGATCTCTAAGATTTACCCAAGAGCAGAAGTAAACACATATTCTCCATGGGCAGGCTTGCTCCAAGGTAGAAAAAGAGAAATACCAGGGCTATTGATCAGGCAGCGTCCATTTATTTCTGGCTCACACATTTCTAGAGATGGTCAGTCTTAGGGTTGTGCTCCAAATGTATCTCACTTCGGGACTCAAGCCAAGGGAGTAGTCAATATCTGGAACCCTACAAGTAGCTGTGGCAATGATGAGGGGAGCTTGGTGAAACACATACTGGCTGTTAAACTCCTTACCAGCTAGAAGTGACACACACCAGTTCTTCTAATATTACACAGACAAGAACAAGCCATATATACAAACTTAAACTGAAGAAGTTTGATCCTACCATGTGCAGAAAATCAAACACAAGCAACATATGAGGGGGATTCCCTCCCTACTCCCCTAAAAAACCCGGAATTATTTTTTGGAGCATGGACCTCTTGTAGTACAGACTTCCCCCACTAGGTGAGTGTTCTAGGAACCCGTAGATATCAGGGTACTAACTAGAATTGTTGTGAGAGACTGCATTCAGCTTCAGTGAATTTATTTTTTGGAGATTCTTTTAATGCAATTGCCCATTTCATAATGGGTGATTTAAGAGTGTACCTGCCCACATCATGCTGTTTAGCAATTTTTTTTGAGTTGGAGTCTCATTCTGTTGCCCAGGCTGGGGTATAGTGACATACTCACAGCCATCCCAGTGTTGACCTCCTGGGCTCCAACAAAACTTCAGCCTCAACCTTCCAAGTAGCCTGAACTACAGGCGCGCGCTACCCTGCCCAACGAATTTTTTTATTTATTGTAGAGATGAGGTCTTGCCAAGTTGCCCATGCTGGTCTCAAACCCATGGGCTCAGGCAATCCACTCGCCTCGACCTCCCAAAGCGCTGGGATTACAGGCTGAAGCACGGAGCCCATCGGCCAGCTATTTTTGACCCTAAATGACATGATCCTCATGGCATGCCCACCCTATTCACCCAGTCTTGCCCTGAACAACATTTTTGTTTCCCCAGGTGAAAAAACAAAAATGTCCTCAAAGGGAAACATTTTTCCAATGTGGAAGAGGTGAAACAAAAACAGCAGAAGCACTAAAAGGCATCAAGATTGACAGTTAAAAAACTGTTATGAGCAGAAAAAAGCATGTTGATAGTTGTATTGCATCAAACAGAGAGTACTTTGAAGGTGACTGAATTTTAAACATGTAAGAATAAGTACACAATTTTTATAAATAAATTTTATTTGGGGGGCCCAACCTCATGTTTGAGAAAAGCCCTAATAATTCTGTTATTCTTAGTTATCCCTTCTTGCCACATTTACTTATTTCATTCTCCTTCCACACAAAATAGACGTACTTCTTTCTCAAAGAAGGTAACCCAAAAGTCCTATTAAGTCAAAGCATCCAGTCAAAGTCTAAGATTTTGGGGTAAAATGATACATACTACACAATGGTAGAACATAAACAGGACAACCTTCATATTCCCATTGAGGAAGAGGGAGCTGGAGGACAAGGGACATTTGTAATCAATAGTTAATAGCAATTCTAAACCCCACTGAGCAGATGTTGGATGGGTTCCTTCTCTGGCAAAGGTAATATTCCTTGATTAGACCTCAATTCTTATTCCTGGAAAAGACTCAACTGTCAAATAATTTCTATGCAAATTGGCTCTGTTTTTTGGAAAGATCCTCTTTGTTTACTATCCTTCCTGACCACATCTGAAATGAACATTAGAGAATATATTCTCAGAGGACATATTCCCACCAACAGTGTAGAAGTGTTCCCTTTTCTCTATATCCTCTCCACCATCTGTTGTTTTTGAGTTATTGATGATGGCCATCCTGATTGGAGTTCGGAGGTATCTCAGTGTGGTTTTAATTTGCATTCCTTTGATGATTAGTGAGGCTGAGCATTTTTTCATATATCTGTTGATTGCTCATATGTCTTCTTTTGAGAAGTGTCTATTCATATCTCTTGCCCAGTTTTTAAAAGGATTGTTCGTTTGTTTTTCTTTTTGGCACATTTGAGTTCCTTAATAGATCCTAGATGTTAGGCCTTTGTCAGATATCTAGTACAACCTCTGTGGAAAACAGTGTAGCGATTCCTAAAAGATCTAAACATCAACCTTCTTTTCGACCCAGCAATTCCCTTTTAGGGAATATAGCCAGAGGAACTCAGGTTATTCCGTGAAAAAGATACCTGCACACGCATATTTATTGCAGCATTATTCACAATAGCAAAAAACATGAAACCAGCTGTGCTGCCCATCAAAAGTGCACTGGATTTAGGAAATGTGGCACATACACATGATGGAATATTTTGTAGCCATAAAGAAGGACAAAATTATGAACTTTTCAGCAACTTGGATGTACTTAGAATCTATTATACTCAGTGACTTATCACAGAAACAAAGAACTGAGTACCACTTGTTCTCAATCATAAGTAGACCCTGAACAATTACCATAATACTATAAGAAAGGGATTGGCAGTAGTGGGAAACTGCCAGTGGAAGCGGGAGGGACACTTCATCAATAAGGGTACCTGATCTCAAACCAGGTGAAATGGGAACCATAGTGAGGCCCAAACTTTACTTGTACAATGACCTTTGGTATACCTAACCCTGAATCGTACCCATCTTAAAAAAAAAAAGGAAAATAAAAATAAAGGTATAAAAAGAAAAAAAGAGATAATATATCCTTTTGGGATGCAGAATGATTTTTTAGCTTGCTTCCCACTCATGGAGGGTTAGGATTCCTAGAGTAACTTTTTTAAGTATCGAAAAGTAGAAAATTTTTAGTGTTGTTTCACACCTTGTCAAACAGTACAACTCTCAAAAAGATGACTTCTTTTCTACTTTATTCTAGTAAGATCCACATGCCAATAGACAAGTTATTTTAAAGGCATGCCTCTTTCTCTAGACTTACTAGTAAGTACTTTGAGTTTATCAAGTTCTATATTGAGAACCACACATTAGGCCTAAATTCCCTGAGACATATCATCTAATACAGAAAAAATACTAGGTACTACTTTAACCTATTTTTATTTCAGATTTTAACAATGGTTGTAATACCTAAAACTCTTGATTTTATTCTTACCAGCAAGGCTGAGTTCTATCAAGTTCTCAGTTTTTGTCATTCAAGAAGTGTCTTAGTCTTATATTTTGCCTTTTGGTTAAATTTTGTAATCATACGATTTTCTTCTCTATTTTTTCCTTTTTTTTTTTGCAAGTGAGTCAGTTTTTTTTCCCCTCTGAGATTGCGCACCTTTTCAAATGCAGCAAACAGTAACCAACATATAGTACTATGTTATCTTTTCTAAACTTTTCACTAAGATATATACACTTTTTGGATATATTTTCTGCTTGTTGAGTTATTGCAGGTGATGCTTTTTGCCAAGTATTATGCCACTGAATTACATAGTTTACAGTATTTACAGGCTCCAATATCAACTTCCTCATTCTCCACTCCTTGGCCTTTAAGACAATTCCACATAGTTTAGATTTTTTATGACAGAACTCAATTTCTAAAAATTATATTCTGCATCAGTGAAGATAGGTTATATTACAGCATGGGTATCAACTCTTTCCAATAATGAGAACTCATGTTAACATGGTTTTCATGGGTTGTTTTGGGGATCTATTCAGCTTCAACAACTTTCTAATTAATGGTTCCAGGCTGCTGGTCATCATGCAAGAGGAAAGAATCATTAATCCAACTTCATTTGAGTGGAGAAATGTAACCATATCATGTTTCTGACAGAAGAGAATAGCCCTAATGACTTCATTGCCTCTTGTGCCCAGTTTCCTCTTCCATCTAATTGAAGGAGTTGTGCATCTCCTCTGTGGGAAGGAATAAACGAATGAGGAAAAATGTGGAGTGTTGTGCTTATAAAAAACCTTCCGTATGAAAGGGGGCCCCAGTCTCGGGAAAGAAGTACCAATCTTCCCAAAGCGATCCAACTATTTATCAATTTAACTCATCAATTTTAACTATTAATCTCATGACTGACTAGTGTTGTGGCTATTCCTTTCTAGGGAGATCCATTTTTAATCAGAAAAGAAGTGTTCTCAGTTTCATAAAGTTATCCACAACACAAGTACAAATCCTTCAGGTATTCTGCTGGAGCCATTGGTATGCAGAGTAGATTTTTTTAAAAGGCCCCTAATAGTCCACAAAAATTTAGTTTTATTGGCTAATAAAGCCCATCAGAGATGAATTGATTATTTCAAGTGTCTTTCTTTTTCTACTTAGCGTATTCAAATTTTAATTTTGACTCTAAGTACCACAGCTTTGACAACCTAGAGACATACTGAGGGTGGACTAGTTGTAGAAGCAGATTTAAGGATTAGTAGTGAATATTCATTTTCTTAGTTTAAATCTCATGTATGGCTGTAATCTATAAAATCATTTTTGGGACCATGTGGATAAGCCAACTGAATCTAACTATACTGCCCACAATATTCTCTTTGGACCTAAATGCAGAAAGCAACTTGGGACATAAGGGCTAAGACCGGCATACCTAGGTCTGACATTAAAATGCACAAAAGAGAGAGTGATGAAGTTAACTTCTTTTCTTTTTTTTT
>NW_007257410.1:227523-247044 GCF_000164805.1 Carlito syrichta | reverse complement strand
CCACCGCAGCCTCGACCTGCTGGGCTCCGGCGATCCTTCCGCCTCAGCCTTCCAAGTAGCCGGAATTACAGGCATGCGCTACCACGCCCGGCTGATTTTGTGATTTATTGTAGAGATGAGGTCTCGCTGCCCAGGCGGGTCTCGAACCCGCGGGCTCCGGCAATCCACTCACCTCAGCCTCCCAAAGGCGCGGGATTACAGGCTGAGCCACCGAGCCCAGCTAGTTAACTTATTTTCACCAATCTCCTTGTTTCCACAGTTATCAACATTTTAAAAAATCTGGTTTAACCATCCCCCCACCCCCATAATGCCGCTACTGTTGCTATTCATTTAAAGACAAAACAAAAAACCTTGTCATTTCACTTATAAGCACTCAAATTGGCAATAACAATGTAAAGCTAGAACCTCATCAGTGTTCTGTAAAAGTCAACTGCTTTGCAGTTTAAAAGCATCAAAAAACGTTTTCTCTCCAAAGTTAAAAAGACCGGTAGAATCCTCTTTTCTGTTTAGTTCAAAACGTGTGTCTGAGGCTGCCTATACGGCCTCATCTGAGCGGGGATTCCATTGCCCATAAAACCTTGCTGAGGTCAAGTTTCTCCATTCCCCAGGTAGCCTGCATACACAAATGGCCCAGCCTTTGCTGATATAGTCAGGGCCAGCTGGTGCTTGGATGATGCTCACAACGCCTGCAGCCAGCAGTCTGCCAGAGGTCTGCATTCTTAAATATTTTCTAAAGACCATTTCCTTGCTGAGGCTTCCTCATCAGTCAGGATGGTCCTAACCTTTGCCAAGACCCTCATCCTTCCCGAGGCTGCAACTGCTGAAGCTTTTGTCAAGAAGAGTGAGGCCAACCCATCAGCTGGATACCCACATTTGTTTGAAAGAGGCATCTCCACAATTCAGCTCACCTACTCTGCGCATGCAAGAAACCTCAATTACTTCACATACATTCTGGTCTTCCACATTTTCTCTTTTTCAAACTCATGAAGCAGATGTTAGGGTGTTTTAATAAACTTAATACATAGCATTCCTGTCGTTCCCCTTGTCTGCCTAAGTTCTGACTGTCTGGAACTTTTTAAAAAATGGAGTGAGTAGCCGGGCTCGGTGGCTCAGCCTGTAATCCCGCGCTTTGGGAGACTGAGGTGAGTGGAATGCCTGAGCCCGCCGGTTCGAGACCTGCCTGGGCAACTTGGCAAGCTCTCATCTCTACAATAAATGAAAAATCAGCCGGGCGTGGTAGCGCGTGCCTGTAATTCTGGCTACTTGGAAGGCTGAGGTGGTAGGATTGCCGGAGCGCAGCAGGTCGAGGCTGTGGTGGCCGGGAGTGGCCACTGCACTATAGTCTGGGCGACAGAGTGAGGATTCCAACTCAAAAAAAAAAAAAAGACAAAGATAAAGAAAATAAAAAATGGAATGAGGAGAAGGGGTGGTGAGGAAAGTGAGGAAGGATGAAATTCCACCTTTATCTATTGGAAAAGCTGATATTGAAGAATGATGTGTGTGTGTGTGTGTGTGTGTGTGTTTGGTCAACTGTGCTTCTTAATATTAATCCTGAAACTAGACAGCTTTATTTAGTCTCAAGTATCTTCCCACATTGAGGCAGGTCTCTATGAAAGGACAATAGGAAGAACTAAAAGACGTCTATGTCTTAACTGCTTCTATGAAAAAAGGATGAGTAAGAGGATGAGTTGTCTGTGTCTCTTTTATCTTTTCAAACCCAATAATCTCAATAAGTTACTTCTCTTGAAAAGAAGTATATTATAATAATGAAGCTCTCTTCACACAGAAGAAAATTTCAGATAGGACAAGGAATTAATACCCTTGTGGTTGTTTAAATTTTTTTGTGTGTATCAACCATGCCTGACTATGAACAAACTTTAGTGAAAAGAAATAACAATTGTGAAGCCTTGCCACATGGACACAAGCAAAATGAGGTTTCTTAACATGAAGCAAAGATGTGGAAAAGAAACTGTACAGCATTGGCACAACAAGAGCTTTCAGGCCTTGTTATCTGGACATTAGATCTGGGGGATGTGGCTAACCTAGCAGTAAATGTAATGTGTTACTTGGTAGAAATTGTGTTCAGACATTGACATGGCTCTTTTGCAAGGAGGAGGATAAAATCGGGATGCTTTTTTTGAAGGGCTTCTTAGGAGTGTCAGATTCTTCACACCAAACAGGTTGCTGACTATTGTGGTTTTACCCTGAATAAATTCTCATGAAAAATAGAAGGAGGTCATCCGGAAAGCAGTCTAGTGTTAGGTATATTTCTGGCCTAGGCTGTTTTCTTGTGTGTGTGTGTGTGTGTGTGTGTGTGTGTGTGTGTGTGTGTGTGTGTGTGTGTATACATAACATAAAACTTACCACTTTAACCATGTATAAATATACAATTCAGTAGCATTAAATATATTCACAGTATTGTGTAATCACCACCAGTATCAATTACCAGAACCCATGTCTTTTTTGATGTTTAATAATCTTGTGCATTGAACTGAGGAGAGTCTATTATTTTCAGGTCCAGTATGATTTCAGGTCCAAATCATATCTCAGTGTTCTGGGATTCAGGACTAAGAAATCAGTGTCACGATCATCATCGTAGTCACTGTCATCCAAGGTCATCCCATGAATGACAGAACTAAGTTTAGAGTCCAAACCTTGTGATTCTTAAACCCCTGCCTCTCCACAGCTCCTTTCTCACCTTGGCAATGGTTATGTTGCTTCCAACAGATGCTTTAAATTCAATGGCAAGAGAAGTAATTCAAAGGTTTGACAATTGCTTTAGTACCCGAAGCACTTTTTAAATAAATATTCTTTTATGAGCAGAGTATTGAGAAAGGAAGGGAAGACAAAAGGGACTTTAATCATTTAGTCTCCTGGTTTTTATCTAACAAAGGTAGACACATTTAAATTGTGAATACTAGGGAAAATGTTAACTCTAGGAAGAAATACTAGGCAACTTTAATGTAAAGATGTGTATGATGACAGTATTTTATCTGTTTCTTTCTGTGAGCCTGTTGCTATGAAATCCAGATGTGCTCATTTGTACCCCATACATCAGTGCTGAGAAGAAATTGACTGTATTTAGCATCAGCAAGAGCAGGCTGTTATTGCTTCTAGTATCTTTCATATTCCCTTCTACCTAACTCTAAGACTCCATGTAGTCTGAATAAAGGATAAAGACTGACTTCTTTTTAAAATCTATTGTAAAAAATGGAAAAGTATTTCTCAATATTCCAGACAAATTAATGAATTTAATGCTAATATGAACATCAAATTTAGTATCACTTTAAAATATTCATTTTTGAAAAATTTACTTATAGCAAAAACACCTTTCTTGGTATATAGTCTCAAGAGTTTTTACACACTTGTAGATGTTTGTAACTGCCACTACAGATATAGTGCACAGCCTTGCCAATACTCTAAAGGATTCTTCATACTGTTCCTTTGGGTCAGAGCCCTTCGCCCAACTCTTAAACCTTGGTCACTACTGGCTTGCTCTTTCTTTCTATATTTTGCCCTTTATTCCTTTATGTTGCTTTTCCCCGAATGTATGTGGACTTATTTTTTTATAAGAAAAAAATATTTTTAAATGTTTATTTTGTTTCACTAAAAGATCTTTACAAACTTTCACCGAAAGATCTTTAATATATCAGATTCAATAATGAATAGGTAGTACTTTGATCAGATACCAAATCTAGCCTTCCTTGCCTATTCTATTTATAATAAATAAGAAAAAGATACCCTCAACATAATTATATGATGTTGGAATGAAAACAAAGTTTGAGCATTTCTGGCAGGTAATTCTGGATATTTACTTTGAAACAGATCTTGAATTTTGAAGTACTCTTTCAATGAAGTCTAATTTCAGTGCCCTGTCAGAAGGCAAAACCACAGGCATTTTCTTTCAAATGGCAGAATTTTGAATGTTTTGACTTGGAAGGAAACTGTAAGGAGATATCTCTACAATATCATGGAGATATATATATATGTGTGTGTGTGTGTGTATTTTTTCTCTAATGACTGAATACAATAATAAAAAAAACTAACTCAGTTATTTCCACAATGATTCGTTCAGTCTTATTAAATCCTTAAGTTGCCGCAAAGTTAAACATTTTCTTTGTTTAGCCTGTGGAGTGATATAGTCAGATAATTTAAGACATGAATATACTGTCATTTGATTAAGCCACCTGAAATAATAAAACTATTCTCAACAGAGCCATCAGAATTAATAACTATTTTGAATCTCCTTTTAATTTTTAAAATCACATGTAACTAACATTCCCTAGATGGTCAGGGTAGCAAAACTGAAATATTTCTTCAAAGAACATGATAAAAGTATCATGTCTCAATGGCTAAGACTGGATCTTATTCCCAGTGCTCTGCGTCTGTCTCCATGCTGAATAAACATCAGGAAGTATATCATTGACCCATCACGTTTCTTTGTGACTAAAGCAGTGTTTATTCTTATAGCACTATACACCACACACACAG
The DNA here is from genome assembly GCF_000164805.1 of Carlito syrichta. Taxonomy (NCBI): domain Eukaryota; kingdom Metazoa; phylum Chordata; class Mammalia; order Primates; family Tarsiidae; genus Carlito; species Carlito syrichta. Next base: position 242,553 of record NW_007257410.1, on the reverse strand, counting down.
CAGGAACACGACCTACACAATCAGTGCTGTGCTTAGGAGTCTGCATCATGATTTACACAATAATCATAAAGTAAACCAAAAATATTTTCTCCTGTAGCGTGTGATATTGATGATAAAAAGGACAAAGTTGTTGAGCATCTCTTTCTTATAGATGTATCACTTAAGTCATCATAGCTAATTTGATTTTTGTACTACAGATATTTTATCCAAATATAAGGCTTTCTACTCTGTTGGCAGAAACGCACACACTAGTAATTGGATTTTTACACCTTATGATATTGCTATTATGCAATATCCACTCTTGTCGCTTGTAATGGAATTTTAGGGACAAGATTCAGGGCATAATACTTGCTAATAACTTTTCAGTGGATATTACAAACTCTCTGATTCATTGTAAATTAATAATACTCATTGATTTATCAAAGAAACAAAGATCTTGCCGGGTTTGGTGGCTCAGCCTGTAATCCCGCGCCTTTGGGAGGCTGAGGTGAGTGGATTGCCTGAGCCTGCAGGTTCGAGACCTGCCTGGGCAGGCAAGACTTCATCTCTACAATAAATCAAAAAATTTGCCGGGCATGGTAGCGCGTTCCTGTAATTCCGGCTACTCGGAAGGCTGAGGCGGAAGGATTGCTGGAACCCAGCAGGTCGAGGCTGCGGTGGCCAGGAGCGGCCACTGCACTCCAGTCTGGGCGACAGACTGAGACTCCAACTCAAAAAAAAAAGAAAAGAAACAAAGATCTGATCTGAGTACCACATGTACTCACTCATAAGCAGACCCTGAACATTTATCATATACTATAAGAAAGGGATTGTCAGTAGTGGGACATTGCCAGGGGAGGAGGGCATTTAACATCAATAAGGGTACCCACACTTTACATGTATAATGACCATGTATGTACCTAACCCTGAATTGTGCCCCACATTTTTAAAATAAAAGAAAGAAAAAAATTTTAAACTTCGAAAACATAAATAAATAAATAAATAAATAAATAAGAAAAAGAGTAATTTTGAATGATGCCTCAGTGGCATCACATTTTACTTGAAAGTATTATTTTGCACTTGTTAAAGAAAAACTCGTTTGTATTACTAGAGTGATTACTTCGATTTGCTTGAAAAATAACATGAAAGACAGTAAATTCTATTACCATTTGACAAAATTTCTTAACAGTTAACAGAGCAATCTGAATTTTTAAATATTTGTTTTCATACTTTCAATTTTATCTCTTTTTTTCAGTTATATATCACACTCACAGACTTATTTTTCCCAATCCATAAGAAATTACATCCCATATTTGCATTGAAATTTTCTTCAATATTCATTTTAATGTTATTTTTGGAGTTGTAATGTTTATATTACAATACTATTTTACTACCTCTGTATTTCCATGATCCATTGATTTATTTGTATGAATTGAAGATATAAGAAACACAAAGTAACAAAATAAATAAATATTTAGCAAATTTACATCATGCAAACTGCATGGAACCATTATTTTGAAAGGAAATAAATCTTATGAACTATAAGTCAAGTGTTCCAGTTATCTGTTATTATATAGCCAACTACCCACAATACTTCATAAATCAACCTTTTAATTTTTTTCACAATTTGGTGGGCCAGAAGTCAAGTAAGGCTGGAGAACTCTTCAGTTCCAAGTGGTATTGAAAGAAGGCCCTCAGTGTGCCACTGGCAGAATACAGAGCCCAGTATGGAAGGTCCAAGACAGCTTCACGGTCATTTCTAGAGTCGTGGTCAGGATGGCTGGTGGGCCACGGCCAGCTGGACTGTCTATTAGAGTCTTTGTAAGCCGCCTTTCCAGAATGGCAGTCTCAGGAATCTCAGAGTGTTATGTGGCGGGTAGCACAGGTCTTCCAGGAAAGGTGTTCTTAGAGACAAGATGAAAAAGTTGACAGTCTCTTAAGGCCTGTATCCAGAAACTGGCTGAGTGTTGCTTCTTCCACCATCTGTTGGCCAATTTATTTCCTAAGGTCAGTCCTGATTCAAGGGGTGGGAATTAGAGTTCACTTTTCAGTGAGGGGGTGACAAAGAATTTGTGGCTATCACATGAAGGCTAACTGATGGAAAGTCTTCTCATAATAATAATTATTATGAAGACTGCAAATCTCTCTAATTCTCTTGACTAATTGTGTACTTTACATTTGTATAATGCATGTAGTTAAGTTATTTAAGTTCTTTTTCCTCTAAAGCTATAAAGTTACATGTAATTTGGTAAAACACCAGATCATGAGTGACACAGCCATATAACATATTTCTATTTCTGTACCATTTAAACAAAAAAAGTTTAACATAACCTAAAAGTACTAAATTTTTTTTCACACATTTTACCTCCAACACTAAGAGAAATGGTAATCCATTTACCTGCATTACCAGTCTATGACATGGGAATTAAAAATAATATTAAATTATCTTGATTTAGTATGATATTCAGCAGTTTATGAAGTTCTTTTACTTTTATATATATTTCAAACTAACACCTGTGCTCATAGAATATTTTGATTATTATATTTGTGTTTTGCAATAGCCTTGTGGTATTAGAGGAGTGTAGTAATCATTTTCTTTTTGTAGATTAAGGCTTAGAAGTTCAGAAAAAATAAATAATTTATCCAAACTCACGGGCGAGATAAATTTGAATTTTTAAAAATTATTTAGTTTTAATTTATTTGAAATTTATTAAACATCTATTATGTGCTAGGTTCTATATAAGGGACTGTAAATATAGCACAATAAAAAGAAGTCAAAGTACCCTGCTCTTTTGTAGCTTACTGCATAGTATGTTGATTTTTTTTTAAATGTTATTCATGTTCCTCTATCACAAGTTTTGTCACATCTGGATACCACCTACACTACTATTAATTTGTAATTTTTAAAATGAACTCACATTCTTTCAATACTTAAATGAACTTGGCCTCACCTTTTGTCATGTTCCTTTTAAATCAAAGTCATATTTATTATTATTTATTAAAATAAATAAAAATAATTAAAATATTCATTAAAATAAATTAAATAAATAAATATTAAAATAAGTAAATAATATATATGTGTGTGTGATGTGTGTGTGTGAATTAAATATTTAAAATACCACCAAAAAATCTATACCACCAGAAACACAAATAAAAAACCCTGGAAAGCCGGGCTCGGTGGCTCAACCTGTAATCCAGCGCCTTTGGGAGGCTGAGGTGAGTGGATTGCCTGAGCCCGCGGGTTCGAGACCCGCCTGGGCAGGCGAGACCTCATCTCTAAAATAAATCAAAAAAATCAGCCGGGCGTGGTAGCGTGCGCCTGTAATTCTGGCTACTCGGAAGGCTGAGGCGGAAGGATCTCCGGAGCCCAGCAGGTCGAGGCTGCGGTGGCCGGGAGCAGCCACTGCACTCCAGTCTGGGCAACAGAGTGAGACTCCAACTCAAAAAAAAAAAAACAAACAAAAAAACAAAAAAAACCTGGAAAATGTCAGTCTAGTGGTTTATATGCTATTCATATAGCATTATTACCTAGATCTCAAATAGCATGTATGTTAAAGCACAAGTAAATCTTGTTCTTTTTGAAGATCTTTTTACTATATGATTGTAAGCTGGCAAAATAGTATGTTTGTGAATATGTTCCTCAATGTTACCCTTCAGAGCTATTTCCAAACATTTTCATTCAGAGGAGTTGAATGCAAGCCACTGCCTACTGATGGCTGCTCTAAATGATAGAATTCAACCAGTCACTGGCATCTTCATAATTCCTAAAGTGCAAAACTATAAATGTTCTTTTTGTTTCATTTAACAGTAAGAAGAGTTTGAGATAGCAAGATTAAAATATATATATAATTGCTGTTTGCTATTTTATATTTTGTTTTGTTTCTCTTTTATCAAGTTTATTCTCTCATCTAGATGTGATACAAATGCTCACATCACATCACATGTAATCAACATGGAAACTATAATTGTTTTTTTTTTCACTACTGCACAGAAGTACCTGATTATTGGCTGATTTGTGATTACTAAAGCCTGACATTTAAAAAATTGGGATGCTCTAGATAGCAGTCTGTCTGTGGTGCTTCCATGAATTCAACAAAAGAATTAGCTATGGAAACTAATTGATCTTCACCAATAAACAAGCTCTTCAGAGCTACCTATTTCCAGAGACAGCTTGCCTATCACACCTGAATTAGAGTTGTAATTGAACAACAATCGTGTTGCCTACAGGTCTAGCTGAAACATTAATTACTAATTTGCTTGATCAAGAGATTAGTTTCCCATAAATCCTTATGTTGCTTTGTTTATGGCCATTTTATAAATTTTCTTACATTTTTTTGGTAAAAATCATTTATTAAATTTTTGCCTTGCCAGGCGTGGTGGCTCACACCTGAAATCCCAGTAGTTTGGGAGGTGGAGGTGAAAGGATTGCCTGAGCCTAGGGTTCAAAATCAGCCTACGCATCTTGATGAGACTTCATCTTTATAATAAATCAAAAAATAGCTGGGTGTGGTGTCACACACCTGTAGTTCCAGCTACTTGCAAGGCTGAGATGGAAAGATTAACTGAGCTCAGCAGAGTCGAGGCTGTGGTAACTCTGAGTGCCACTGCACTCCAGCCTGGGCAACAGACTGAAAAAAAAAAAAAAAAACTCCTTGTAGTATGGAAGCACGCTGAGGTCAGAGAGTGTCATTCTCATTATGGCCTCAAACTGTAAATGCTAATACATTATTGAAATAAAGAATACCAAATCCAAATTAACTTTATGCTGCCAAAGAGTACACTAGTTGATATGATTGGCAAACATATCTGGAATATCCCAGACCAGCAGGAGACAAGAATGACCCAAGAACCCAAACACAATGTCTTTAACTCCAGGAAAGGAAGGAGATACAGTTTCAATTTGTCCTAGAAAAGCTCACTGCAGCCCAACTTGAGCAAAGCTCAAAACACAGTCTCCATGGACTGAATGTTTGTGAATTTGGATCAATAGAGATTACAAGAAAGAAAAATGTGCTGCTCCCTTAGGTTCCTAAAGAGCAAGAGAACAAAGCAGAGGAGCGACTCTTTCTTTTGGGGGAGACTCTGAAATGAATGTGTTTACTACTTGAAGGATATCTTCCCAAACTTATCAAAACAATAACGTGTGCCAAAAAGGTTTCAAACGTTTTTTGAAATTAGAAAACATCAATTAATATTCACTTTTAATAAAAGCATTACATTTTCTGTGATAATATAAATACATATTTTTCTTTTTCATTATAAAGAAATTGGAAATAAAACTTTTTTCTTTTTTTTTTTTTGAGTTGGAGTCTCACTCTGTCGCCCAGACTGGAGTGCAGTGGCCGCTCCCGGCCACCGCAGCCTCAACCTACTGGGCTCCGGTGATCCTCCTGCCTCAGCCTTCCGAGTAGCCGGAATTACAGACATGCGCTACCACACGTGGCTGATTTTTTGATTTATTGTAAAGATGAGGTCTCACCAAGTTGCCCAGGCGGGTTTCGAACCCCTGGGATCAGGCAATTCACTTGCCTCAGCCTCCCAAAATGCGAGATTACAGGCTGAGCCACCGAGGCCAACTGGAAATAAAGCTTTTATTATATGGTGACTTACTATTCCAACACCAAATGCTGAACTATAATACCTGAGAAATAGGTATGTTAGAGAAGGGATATTACTATCCTGAGTACAAATAATTTCTGATATTATTGAAGGACTGGTAATGTTTGTTGCCCCTTTCTACTTTTTTCCCCCCTTATTTGTGTGGGGGAAAAAATCTATTTATAACTTATAAAATGTTTGAAAATATTCAAAAATAAAAGAAGCAAAATAAATTTGCAATATTATTTCAGAGAAGAAGGGCTGATTAAACCAGCATTGACATATTCCATATTTATTTCATAACAAATTTGCAAGTCAAACAGTTGATTTTATTTTTTATTTTTTTACTTCTGCCTATTCTAGTGCTGAAAAACCCACTTGAGATTCAGAACTCCATCTGGTTCTTCTGGTTTCCTTCACTGTCACTTGTAATGAAGAGTTTGCAACAATTCTTCAGGAGGACCACTTTGGTCACTGATATGTGAAATAGAATGAAACCCAGATTGGTTTATGCAACATCTACCAGTCTCTTTAGAGGCTCTAACAGATTAAAACCTGCTTATGTCAGGAAAAAGAACAATGATAGAAAAGCTACTTCTGGGTGATATGAAATCATTTCACCTAACTTCTTCTTGACAATGGAAAGTGGGAATTTTCCTCAGATTCAATTCACACTAATAAAATAATGTTCATTTTCATACCCATGATTCTGAAATATGTTCATACCCCATGTAAATTGTCACAGGAATTGATGATACTCTATTTTATTTGTGGCTTTGGTTTGCCTTTCAGAATGAAAGATGGATCCTATTATATGGAATAAAAAAGAGATTCCATCTTTAAACAGGATAAAAAGCAACAGTTGAACTAAATACCTTCACAGGGACTGGTCAAGCTCTTGTAACCTTGTTTCTGAGCAATGTTTTTCCAAGTCGACTACATTCTAGGGTTTGCATCAGAGATTTAAGTTCACAAGTCTTTGAATTGAGAATGAGCAGGCTCTCTTGCAGTAAGAGGGGAGGCTCCTCACAGGGTTTCTGTGACCCTGGAAACTAATTCTTCAGCAGCCAATCTTTCAAAAGGAAATCTGTGATTAAATTGATGAAATGGCAATTGGTGGTTTGATTAAAGTAAGATGCGGGGGGAGGAGGGTGGAAATCTTTACATTTGGAAATAGAAAACCTCTCTAATGTGAATTGACCAAGACTTTGCTCTAAAGCAGGACACTTTGTTCTCTATGAGGGATACTGCGATTTGGCAAGCAAGAACCATCATCAACCTCTCCCTTCCCTGGAGGGAGGTAGAGAGAGTAGAAAGGGTTTAGAGAGCGTTCTCAATGGCTTTCTTGGAGTTTATAAGATAAGACATTAGTATAAAGAAAAAGAAACCACTGCTTTTCTTATACACATCTTCCTTCGAAGTTGCCTGTAATCTTAGTTCAGTGATTCTCAACATTAGCTACACAATTAGAACTATCTAATGATGTTAGATAAATTGCAAAATTCCAGAGCCCATGCTCCATCCCAGAGATTTGCTTTAACACACCTGAGATGATCTGAGGTCTCAGTGTGTCTGGGTGCGTGAGTGTGTATCTGCATACACACACACACACACACACACACACACACACACACGCATGCATCATATGGGATTCCAACTTGTTTCCTTTGAATACACAGCTAAGTTTGCAATCTAGTATATTTAGTCCTTTCTACAAATTTATCCACCTCTACACTAAAACTAAAAGGTAACCTGTGTGTCTTGATTAATATTGTCACCTGTGAGCTCCTTGAGGTCTTTCTCATCTAACTATCTCCCACAATGTCTTAGCCAGAGGCTTAAGCACTCCTTTCAATACCTGGAAATGCTTCATCATTCATTCAGTAAGCCAAATAATTCCCTAATAATAGATTTATTTTAGAAATCATGAAATAATAAGTACTTTTTAGACTGTCTAATGGGAATTCTTTCTCTAAAATGTCATATCATTTATGTTTCTCATTCAAACTGCTGATACTTATGTTTATTGTTCAATTTTCTTTTTTAAGTTGACTCTATGCTTCCAGCAGATCTGTTGCTGAGATGAATTCGGAGGTAGAAATCTATCTCACCTTCACTGCAACTACTCCAAGAACCTTCCCTGACTTAAGAAGGTGATTTTACGTAATTCAGAAGACAGGAAAATAAGCAAACCAACATAGGTGATCCATGTAAATTTGTAATTCACATGTTTGAGTAAGACTTACTGTTTGCTCTTTTATTCCTGCAGAGACAATGCGTTTAAATCTTCTTTTAATGAAAAGAATCCAAACTTCTTGAGCAAATACCTTACCCAATAAATGTTATTATAAATTAATGACAGTAATCATTACAACAATGACATTTGGTTTTCATGGTAGAATAAAGACATGTGTGTCCTCTTTTCTACTTGAAAATCACTCATCCTCAAACAATAATCACAATAGACACAGAAGAGAAAATTCATATTCAGTGATATATAGTAACTTCAAAGCACAATAGATACAAATGAAAAGCTTTAGAAAGGGATAATAAATGAGTTGTCAGGGCAGATAATTACTAGACACGTAAATCTGAAGATAACAAGTACATTTTCCTCACAGAATCCTCTGAAAGCTTATTAGAGACATTGGGAACATTGAAGGAGCAAACAAGGTGGAGTATCAAAAAAGGTGGGTCTGCATTAAAAGATGTGACAGGAGAACACTTAAAAGCTCATAACCCAAAAATACTAGGAGCAGATAAGCAACACCCCCTGTACTATCTTCATACAGGACAAGGGGTTGATTTTCTGGAAATAAAAAATAGACAAGATAGATTCCAGATTAGGCATTATAGGCAGAAAATTATTAAGAAAAGTTGCTTTCCTGAAGACAAAATAACAGAGTTAAAGTATACATATTTGATGATTAGGACTCTAACTTTCCCCAACCAGTTGCAGAAGAGACACAATCTGGTTTAAACTCAACCCACTCTCAGGCAGGATATTAGAGAATTCATCTCAGGAGAAACTAAGTCATTAAGTCTTATTGAACTCATGAAAGCTGAATCTGAGTCAACAGTTAGAAAAATCTATCAACAGATCATTTTTGACTAAAGGACTCCATAAGGCTAAGAAATTAAGCATGCGTATCTCAGACACTTGAGGGTACAATAATGAAGAAAATAGAAAGATAGTGGGAGGGGTATCTGAGGCAGTTGGATACTTCAGAACTTCCTTCCACTATTGTAGTAGGCAGAAACTTCAATGACCCCAAGATTTCCAGTCCTGAAATACATATCTTATATAACTTTTCCCCTTGAGTTTAGAAAGAGTTTGTGGCTATAATGATATATCACTCTTGATTAGGTCACTTTATGCGGCAAATATGATGGGATGGTCTCTCCTGTAATTGCATTGTTTAATTTATAATAGTAACCCGGAAAGAGATTCCCATGCTGACTTTGAATGGTTAGCTGCCATGTTGTGAGAGGATCTCCAGACTAAGATCAACCAATAACAAGGAAAGAGAAATCCTGGCCTATAACCACAAGCAATTAAATTCTGCTACCAACCTGAACAAGCCTGGAAGAGAATCCCAAGCTCTTAAAAACATAGCTACAACCCAGGAAATTGACTCTGTCATAAGAAAACTACCTACAAAAAAAAAGGCCTGAACCAGATGGATTTCCAGCGAAATTCCACAAGACATACAAGGAGGAGCTAATACTGATCCTCTTGAAAATATTCCAGGCAATCAAAAATGACGGCACACTCCCCAAATCATTTTACGAAGCTAGCATCACACAGATACTCAAACTGGGTAAAGATCCAACTAAGAAAGAGAACTACAGGCCAATATCCCTGATGAACATAGATGCAAAAATTCTTAACAAGATTCTAGCAAGTTGGATCCAACAAGATATCTCAAAAATTATGTACCATAACCAAGTAGGCTTCATCCTTGGGAGGCAGAGCTGGTTCAACATCTGCAAGACCATATCAACATCTGCAAGACCATGAGTGTAATTAAATACATCAACAGATGTAAAAACAAGAACCACATAATTATATCATTAGATGCAGGAAAAGTTTTTGATAAAATCCAGCATCCCTTCTTGATAAAAGCCTGGGCATAGAGGGAACGTACCTCAAAATAGTAAGAGGCATCTATGATGAACCCACAGTTAACATATTGATAAATGGACAGAAATTGGAAGCATTTCTCCTGAAAACCAGAACAAGACAAAACTACACACTGTCACCCCTCCTGTTCAACATAGTGTTGTAAGTCCTGGCTAGAGCCATCAGGTAAGAGAAGAAAACCAGGGGTATCCAAACAGGAAAAGAAGTCAAGTTATCCCTCTTTGCTGACGATATGATCCTATACCTTGAAAATTCAAGAGAATGTGTCAAAAACCTTACACTGATGAAGAACTTTAGCAGAGTCTCATGGTACAAAATAAATGTGCAAAAGACAGTAGCATTCTTATACATCAACCACAAACAGGCAGAACCAAATAAAAAGCAAAATTCCATTCACAATAGCAACAAAATAAAATACCTTGGCATATTCCTAAACAGAGAAGTGAAAGAGCTTTACAACGAAAACTACAAAACACTACTCAAAGAAGTTAAAGATGACACAAACAAATGGAAAAATATTCCATGCTCGTAGATGGGAAGAATCAACATTGTTAAGATGTCCATCCTATCAAAGCAATCTACAGATTCAATGAAATACCTATTAAATCACCAATATCATTCTTCTCAGACCTGAAAACAATACAGAAATTTATATGGAAACATAAACTACAATGAATAACCAAACATAATCCTCAATAAAAGAAACAAAGTGGGAAGTATCACACTTCCAGACTTTAAACTTTTTTTATAAGGCTACAATAATCAAAACAACCTGCTTTTGGTACAAGAACAAGCTTATAGTCCAATGGAACAGGATAGAGATTCTGGAAGTAAAACCTCAATTTCTCACCCAACTCATCTCTGATAAAGCCTCTACCAACAACCACTGGGGAGAGGAGAACCTATTCAGTAAATGGTGCTGGGAAAATTGGCTGACTACATGCAGAAGAATGAAACAGGACCCCTGTCTATCACCTTTCACAACAATCAACTCCAAATGCATCAAAGATCTAAACATAAAACCTCAAACATTAAGAATCTTAGAAAATGCAGGAGACACACTTATGGAAATTGGAATAGGCAACCAATTCCTGATCAAAACCCCAAAAGCCCATGCCATAAAAGGTAAGATTGACAAGTGGGACCTCATCAAACTGAAAAGCTTCTGTGACACAAAAGATACCATCAAAAGAGCAGAATGGGGAAAAACCATCCTCATAGAAGGGGGAAAAAATATTTGTCAACTGTATATGTGACAAAGGCCTAATATCCAGGATTTACAAGGAATTCAAACGTGCCAAAAGGAAAAAAACAAGCAGCCCCATTAAAAAGTAGGCAAAAAACATGAATAGACATTTCTCAAAGAAGATATACAGACAGCCAACAGACACATGAAAAAGTGCTCAGTCTCACTAATCATCAAAGAAATGCAAAACAAAACCACACTGAGATACCACCTAGCCTCAGTTAGAATGGCCATCATTAATAACAACAAAAAACAACAGATGCTGGTGAGGACGTGGAGAAAAGAGAACACTTCTACACTGCTGGTGAGAATGCAATCTAGTTCAAACTCTATGGAAAACAGTGTGATGATTTCTAAAACAACTAGAAATTGACCTTCCATATGACCCAGCAATCACTCTACTGGGAATATACCTGGAGGAACTCAGATTATTCTACTAAAAAGATACCTGCACATATATGTTTATTGCAGCACTATTCACAATAGCAAAAACATGGAACCAACCATGCTGCCCATCAAAATTGGACTGGATTAAAAAAATGTGGTACATATACATGATAGAATATTATACTGCCATAAAGAAGAATGAACTTATGGACTTCACAGCAACTTGGACGAATTTAGAGTCTATAATACTCGGTGATCTATCTCAGAAACAAAGAACCGAGTATCACATGTTCTTACTCATAAGCAGACACTTAACACTTACCATAATACAATAAGAAAGGAATTGACAGTAGTGGGACACTACTGGGGCTGGTGGGCACATAACATCAATAAGGGTACCTGATCTCAAACCAAGCAAAGTAGAGACCAAAGGGAGGCCTAAACTTTACCTGTACAATGACCGCTTGTATACCTAATTCTGAATCATACCCCACATCTTTAAAATAAAATTTAAAAATTTAAAAAAGAACACAGTCAGTTGACACTTGGTTTCAGTATTGTGAGACTCAGCAGAAGACCCAACTATGCCAAGCCCAGACTTCTGAGCCATAAAACTTCCACTGTAATTGTGAAGCAAGTTTACCGTATGTGGTGACAAACAACTTGTCTGAGTCCAGTGAGACCTAAGACCCTCACACACCGCAAGTAGATTTATTTACAGGAAACAAGTTAATTACATATATATGCAGCCAGGGACAATAGAAGCCTAAACTTCATTGTGAGCCAGGCTCACAAAGTTCACCAAGCCCCCAAGGCCCAGGAAAGATACCAGGGCTAGACAGAAGTCTCTTCTGCGTGTGCCCCCGCCCCCTGCACCCAGCCCACCATAGGTTCTTACCTTGAGGTCACAAGATTTACAGGCTAAACTGTTAAAGAACATCTCATTTCTACGGGGAACCTGAAACAGAGCAGACGCTATTCCAGCTAGCTCCTCCTTATCTCATAATGTTATATTCCCACCACATAATATATTTATCCTTGGGAACTACAAGTGAGAAAAGGGAGGGGACCTGGGTCATTCCAAGGTCCCCTGGAGAATTATTCTCTAATAATTGTGTTTATTTCTTTCTCAGGCACAGAAAAATACACCAGCCAAAGCAAGACTTTTAGGAAGCTGAGATACTTAACGGGGGGCCTGTATTTCGAGACACCTAGACCAGCTGAGGGTGGGTGCTCTGTATAGCAGATTGGGTATATAGTCAGGAGCCTGGAAGCAAAATGTGGAAGCAAAAAGCCTGGTACACTCAAATTGGTTGACTAAGGAAAATTTTTAAAAATGGCCAATTAATATGTGTGAAAATTAGAGAAATAAGCAAAGGATGAAACAGTGTTCTAGAATTAGCAACTGCAGAAGCTATTACCATTTCTAGGACAGAAGGGGCAAGGAGAGGGAGTAGATACCAGAATGCTGAGAGTAGCTGTTTAGAAAGTGCTATCTGGCAAGAGCTGTGTACTTTAGGAGGGATGCAGCCAACTTTAGGTAAACCATCATAGAAAAAACCTGAACAACATAAATTGACATATCTCTTCTCTTCCTCTAATCTACTGGTAGTGTCTATCACAGAGTAAACCAAACAGTAACCCAGAAGTTAAAGATACTTGTTGATTTATTACATAAATATCAGCCTCCCTGGGCGGTTGCCAGAAAGGAAAAAAGGTGAAATGAGATATTGAGGGACAAAGAGTACTTATTTAGCACAGTCCAAATAAGTAATCTAAAGCATATTTCTCCTTTATCCAGGTGACAAATGTTTCCCTCTTATATAAAGGATAGACAAATCTCAACATCTTCTGTTATCACAGAGGGTGATATAAATTTGGACGAGGTCCTAATATTGCATTTTTAGTAGGAGAAAAGAGATGGACCAAATAATTAATGAACATAAGACATAGTTGTGAAAGTCCAGAACCAGGGATAAGGTCTAGGTTAATAATCATAGCCATATTTTTTTAAATCTACCCAATTCACCTTATCTAGGCAAGATGTTAACAGAGGGTAAGGAGAACATTACCAGGACTTAAGCACAGAGTCTTCTTATCTGCAAAGAAGGCTACTAATACTGACTTTATTCCTTGTAGCCATGTGCCTTCAAATTTGAGAGTTTAGTGGCCAAAAGGGGAAAGTAATTAGCTTTTCTAAAATTAATATATTTGTTTAATACAATTTTATTTGTACTTTCAACAGGATGTTAATATATTATTTATTCATTTTTGCTCTTTTTCATGCGTTTTCTTTATTTTGAATTTAAAAGAATAATCTTAAAGATTTTACAGAAGAATGAACATCTAATATTAGCTAGTAAACTATCTACGAAAGGGAAATAGAGTAACTGGGAAGTCGTCATTTTATCAGATACCAGAACATACTATAAATCCATTAAAATATCGCTATAGTATCAGTAAAAGTATACACAAAGTAGAATAGAATATAAAAATCCAGAAGTGGATGTCAGTATATTTTAAAATACATGTGTCTTTTTTTTTTAGTTGTCAGCAATTTTTATTTGATCTTTTTTTCATATGTGCTTTGGTTTTCTCATGATTGAGCTAGAAGTTCCATACATTCAGGGTCTGCACAGAAAGTTATTTCTCCAGTCCTTAACCTGTTTATTCTCTTTATCTGAGGTAAATGGCTTTTGTGGTTTTCTTCTTTCTGATTTGTTGCTCTGTAAGTGTCAGTCAGTTTCAAAGATTCCTTTGGGTGGACTTTTCACCTTAAGTTAGGTGATACCACATTGAGTTGCATTCCATTTTTCTCGAATTATCTGGCATCTTTCAAATATTTCACTGTAGTCTTTCTTAATAAAGGCAGAAGCACATGGGATAGTGCATTTACTTTGTCAAAGCTAGTCCTGAATTCCCCTAGTCCTTTTAAACGTTTTAAAATAACTGTCACTAATGATTTGCTGCAGGATTTATTTCTTTTTTAATCAATATTTTTTATTATGATATTATGGGGTACAGTTAAGGGTTAGGCATACAAATATGCTTCATTCGGGCACCCTTGTTGATAAGAGGTGTCTCCCCATCCCCAGACAGATATTTACTACCGTTAATCCCATCTCCCTTCCCCTCTGCCCATAGTTTCCTACCACTGTCAGTCATTTTCTTATAGTATTACATTGGATGTTCAAGGTCAACTATATGAGTGAGAACATGTCATACTCAGATCTTTGTTTCTGTGAGAGATCACTCAGTATTATAGACTCTAGTTTCATTCAGGTTGCTGCAAAATTCTTGATTTTGTTCTTTTCCATGGCGGCATAGTATTCCATCGTGCATATGTACCACATTTTTTTAATCCAGTCCTCTTTTGATGGATAGCATGGTTGCTTCCAAGTTCTTGCTATTGTGAACAATGCTGCGATAAACATACGTGTGCAGGTATCTTTTTTATAGAGTGATTTCAGTTCTTCAGTGTATATTCCCAGTAAGGGGATTGCGGGGTCATATGGGAGGTCAATATTTAGAGCTTTTAGGAATCGCCATACTGTTTTGCACAGAGGTTGTACTAGTTTGCACTTCCACCAACAGTGTAGAAGTGTTCCCTTTTTGCCACACCCTCTCTAGCAACTGTTATTTTTTGAGTTATTGATAATTGCCATTCTGACTGGAG
>NW_007257410.1:225137-227336 GCF_000164805.1 Carlito syrichta | reverse complement strand
TTTCAGCATGTTTGAGTTCCTTGTAGATCCAGGATGTTAAGCCTTTGTCAGACCTGGAGTTGGCAAGTACTTTTTCCCAGTCTATAGGCTGTCTCCCTGCTCTCTTGATGGTTTCTTAGGCTTTGCAGAAGCTTGCCAGTTTAATGAGGTCCCACTTGTCTATCTTATCTCTTATGGCCTGTGGGTTTCAGGTTTTCTTCAGGAATTGGATGCCAGTTACAATTTCCATGAGGGTATGCCCTTCATTTTCTAAGGTTCTTATGGTGTGAGGTTTTACATTTAGGTCTCTGATCCATTTAGAGTTCATTTTTGTGTATGGGGATAGATAGGGGTCCTATTTGAATCTTCTGCATGTGGTCAGCCAGTTTTCCCAGCACCATTTACTGAATAGATTCTCCTCTCCCCAGTGGTGGGTGATGGAGGCTTTGTCGAAGATGAGTTGGTTGAGAAATTGAGGTTTTGCTTCTGGAATCTCAATTCTGTTCCATTGATCTATATGCCTGTTCCTGTATCAATACCAAGCTGTTTTGATTATTGTAGCTTTATAGTAAAGTTTGAAGTCTGTTAATGTGATACCACCTGCTTTGTTTTTTTTGCTGAGGATTGTTCTGGCTATTCTTGGTTGTTTATGTTTCATATGAATTCCTGTGTTGTTTTTTCTAGGTCTGAGAAGAATGTTGCTGGTAATTTGATGGGTATTGCATTAAATCTGTAGATTGCCTTAGGTAAGATGGACATCTTCACAATGTTGATTCTTCCAATCCATGAGCATGGCATATTTTTTCACTTGTTTGTGTCATCTTTGATTTCTTTGAGCAGTGTTTTGTAGTTTTCATTGTAAAGGTCTTTCATGTTTCTGGTTAGGAAGATGTCAGGGTATTTCAATTTTTTTGTGGCTATTGTGATTGGAATTGTGCTTTTTATTTGCGTTTCTGTTTGTTTATTATTGGTGTAGAGAAATACGATTGTCTTTTGCACATTTATTTTATATCCTGAGACTTTGCCAAAGTCCTTTATCAGTGTAAGGAGGTTTTTGACAAATTCTCTTGGGTTTTCAAGGTACACGATCATGTCATCTACAAAGAGAGATAGCTTGACTTCCTCTTTTCCTATTTGAATACCCCTGATTGCCTTCTCTTCTCTGATTGCTCTAGCCAAGACTTCCAATACTATATTGAACAGGAGGGGTGAGAGTGGGCATCCTTGTCTTGTTCTAGTTTTCAGGGGAAGTGGTTCCAGTTTTTGTCCACTTAGTAGTATGCTGGCTATGGGTTTCTTGTAGATGGCTTTTACTATTTTGAGGTATGCCTAGCTGTTCGAGGGTTTTTATCAAGAAGGGGTGCTGGATTTTATCAAAAGCTTTTTTTGCATCTAATGATATAATCATGTGGCTTTTGTTTTGACATCTGTTGATGCATTTAATTACATTTATGGTTTTACGAATGTTGAACCAGCCTTGCATCCCAGGGATGAAGCCTACTTGGTCATGATGGATGATTTTTGAGACGTGTTGTTGAATCTGGTTCGCTGGGAACTTGTTGAGAATTTTAGCATCTATGTTCATCAAAGATATTGGGCTGTAGTTCTCTTTCTTTTTTGGGTCTTTACCTGGCTTGGGTATCAATGTGATGTTAGCTTTGTAAAATGATTTGGGGAGAGTTCCGTCTTTCTCAATCACCTAGAATACTTTCAGTAGGATTGGTATAAGCTCCTCCTTAAATATCTTGTAGAATTCTGTTGGAAAGCCATCTGGACCAGGGCTTTTTTTAGTAGGTAGTTTTCTTATTTTGTAGTCAATTTCCTTGATTGTTATTGTTCTATTTAGGGTCTAAATTTCTTCTTGTTTCAACCTGGCCGGTTGTGTGATGACAGAAAGTCCTCCTACCTGAAAGGTTTTCAAATTTGTTCCCATACAAGTGTACATAGTAGTTTCTAATAATCTTTTGTATTTCTTCAGGATCAGATGTGACTTCATCTTTTGTGTTTCTGATTGTATTTATTTGGGCTTTTTCTCTTTCTTGGTCAGTCCAGCTAGGGGACCACCAATCTTGTTTATCCTTTTAAAGAACGAGCTTTTTGTTTCATTGACTTTTTTGTATTATCTTTTTGTCTTCTATGTCCTGGATTTGGGCTTTTATTTTGGTGATCTGGATTCTTCTGCTGAAATTAGGGTTTTTGTGGTCTTGCTTTTCCAGCTTC
>NW_007257410.1:221935-224560 GCF_000164805.1 Carlito syrichta | reverse complement strand
TTGGATGGAGGGTTCTGTAGGTATCAATTAAGTCCATTTGATCAAGAGTCACATTGAGGTTTCAGATCTCGTTGCTGATTTTTTGTCTTGATGATCTGTATAGGGTGGTGAGTGGGGTATTAAAGTCCCCAGCTATGATGCTATTGGAGTCGATATGTTTTTTTAGTTTACCTTGGAGCTGCTTTATGAAAGTTGGTGCTCCTATGTTCGGTGCATATATGTTTAGGTTGGATATTTCTTGTTGATGAACTGAACCTTTTATCATTATGTAGTGGCCGTCTGTATCTTTTAAAATTTTTGATAGCTTAAAGGGTATTTTTCTGAGATTAAGATCATGACTCCTCCTTTCTTTTGTGTTCCATTCACCTGAAAATTTTTTTCCCAACCTCTTACTTTGAGTCTGTGAGTGTCCTTTCTAGTGAGGTGAGTCTCTTGAAGGCAATAGGTTGTTGCCTGGTGATATTTTATCCATTTTGCCATTCTGTCTTTTCAGTGGTGCATTTAGTCCATTCACATTCAAACTAATTATTTAAATGTGAGAGTCGATCCCTATCATAATGTTCTTACAGAGTTATTGTTCTTCCTGTTTGTGTGTTGTCTTTCTTTTGGTTTTAGAGTTGGATCATGTGTGTTTTTAATCTTTTGCCTGTACTCTTATGAAGAACGTTGTTGTTCTTTTTTCCTTTTCTTCTGTGTTCAATACTTTCTTTTTTTTTCTTTCTTTTTTTTCCGCCAAGAACTGTTGCACACCTCAAGGAAAGAAGGACCACAGTACAGGCAATCTGAGATCCTGAGGTGGTCTTTTCTATCTCTCCCCATTATGAAAGTCACACGTGTCAATACTTTAAGTGTTTCTTGTAGAGGTGGTCTTGTGGTGGCGTAGGTTCTTAGCTATTGGATATCTGGGAAAGATTTCAATTCTCCCTCACTGATGAAGCTTAGCTTGGCTGGGTAGGTTATTCTCAGCTGAAATTGTTTATCTTTTAGAACTTTGAAGATAGGGCTCCAAGCTCTCATAGCCTGGAGGGTTTCTGTAGATAAATCTGCTGCTATTCTAATTGGTCTTCCCTGGTACATAGTCTGACCTTTTTCTCTTGCAGCCTTTAGGATTTTTTCTTTTATACTTACTTTGTTTAGACGAATTATTATATGTCTGGGAGTTGGTCTTCTCATTTGTTGTCTTGCAGAGGTTCTCTGAATCTCTTGTGTTTGAATTTTTTTCATCCTTGATGAGATGAGGGAAGTTTTCTTGAATGATTTCATGAAATGTTTGTTCCAGTGTGGGCTGTGTTTCTCTCTCTGCCTCAGGAAGGCCAATTACTCTTAAGTTTGGTCTCTTGAAGTGATCATTCATCTCTTGAAAGTTTTGTTCTGTCTTCTTGAACTTCTTTTCTATGCTTTTGACAGTTTCGGTTAGTTCTGTGTTTTGGTCTTCAAGCTCTGAGATTCTTTCTTCTGCTTGGCTAATTCTGCTTTCCATGTTTATTAGTTTGTTATTTATTTCCATTACAGTATTCTTTACTGCTGTTATTTCTGACATCAGCTCCTTCCTATTTTCCTCTCATCTTTCCTCAATTTTTAAAATTCTCTCTATTAATATCTTGATGTCTGGGTTTGTAGTTTGAGACCTCTCATTCTGGGGACTCTTCATTGTTTGTGTTCCAGAGTCTGTTTTCTCGGTGTCTGATCTCCCAGGGGTCTGTGTTAGACCTATATTCTTCTTTGGAGTTTTTCTTCATTTGTGCGTTTTTTCCCCCCTCCCTACTTTTTCCTTCCCTCCACATCACCGTCTTCTTTAATTCTGTTATTCAGGGGTAGAGGGATTGCTTTTACTTCTATTTGTTCAATCTCCTATTCTTCTTTATGTATGTCCTCTTACTTTGTTCAATTCTGGAGTTGCACTATAGGTTGAGGGTGGTCCTTTTGCAGTTTTGTGATTTACTTAAGGGGGGAGCTATGATTCAAAATCTAACTGCAGGTCCTGGTATTCACCAACAGGTGTATGGATAATCTGAAACCCACTTCCCACTGCCTTGGAATCTGTCTATGCAGTGGGGCTGTAGGTTTACTCCCTGAAATAAAATGTGGTTAGCAGAGGGAAGATAATGGAGCAGACATTGGAGCGAAGAGGGGAGTGGAGATAGAGAGGAGTAAGGGGGGAAACAAACGAGTGTACCAACAAATGGAGAGAGAGACCTAAACTGAAACAGATAAAAACAATATACCACGGCTACAGACTAACCAACTCCCATACAAAAAAAATAAAACATACAATGATGCTAACATACATGTTAATCAACCAACTTATTGGTGTGCTGTTCCTCTATACAAAGATATGGTTTACAGAGAGGAGAAAAGAGAAGAAAAGGAAGAGGAAAAGAAAAAAAAAAGGAACAAAACAGTAGGAATAGAATTAAGTCATTAAACTAACAGAACCAGTCCAGCACACTCTGAGACTTTTTATTTAAGTCCAATGTCCTTTCAGCTCTGATTTCTAGCTGTCGTTTCAAGCTGGTAAATTTGTTCGCAGTTAGGGTCCGTTGCCCCTGGCCTGCTGTGAAGGACAGTTCAGATCACCCTCAGTTCACCACTCAAATCTGGCCTGTGTCTGGTTTTCAAGCTTGT
>NW_007257410.1:182495-221653 GCF_000164805.1 Carlito syrichta | reverse complement strand
CTGAAGTCGTGGATCGCCTCAGGCACAGGTGGCGCGATGCACTATGGCCACCACAGAAGCCGCGGCAGTGCCGGAGGCTGCTGTGTCTGTGGCTGCAGTGGCTGTCCAGACTGTTGCGATGCCCCAGCGGTGGCTACAGTTGAGTTCTGTGTGAATAGCAGGTTGCCAACGTTGGGGTCCGCAGCCCCCAGGGAGAGAGCCAGAGACCAGGTTGATACATGTGTCTTTTTAAATGGTATACTATATGTGATAATGGTAGTAGTTTAATTTAGCGGTTTAAGGGTATATTATCCAGCAAACGGTATTTGTAAAACTGGTTACATAACCATAAAAATATATTTACCTTTTAATTTTACATCTTATGCAAACATAAATTCCAGAAAAAATTATGATATTGTAAACAAATTAAAATTTTATGAGTAATTAGAAAGCTATGTGAGAAATCTAAGTGTATAAGAGTGCTTAAAAGCACACCTTAATAAAAACTAGAAACCCAGGAGGCCAATAAGAAAGAAAAGGCAGAGCTGATCAGAAACTAGACCTATAGAAAATTAATAGACTGAGAAAATATTTAAGTAACACAGATGGCACAGTCTTGATCTCTCTAATGAAAAGCACTTATACATTGAAAATGAAAGACAACCAAATCAAAGAATGATGGGCAAGCAATATGAATAATATACAAAGCAAATCTAAGTGGCCAAATAAACATATAGAAAGTTGTTTAACATCTCTGATGAGCAAGAAAACATGAGTCATAATAACAGTGAATTATTTTATGCTGCATATACCCATAAGCCTATTAGCAGACTGGAGATGGAATATATTCTAAGTATGGATGCTGAAGAGGTAATGTGGCTATGGTGTGGATATGAGCAGAGGAGAGAGGATGAAAAATGTATGATTTGATTGTACTTTATAAAGTCATCGGAAATATGTGTCTGTGTGTGTATTTTAAAGAATTTACATAATATTTTATAATTTTATAATAGCACATCAGTTCTATTCAAAGAAGCCTCTTCTAGTGATATAGTTGCAAGGGTGCACAAAAATGCTTATTACAGCATTGTTTATAATAACAAAAAAGATATAAACCTTAAAATTCATCATAAAGGTAATGGTTTCAAAAAAATATAGTGTATTCTCACTATGAAACACTGTAAAAGATAAGAGATACACTTACTGGGGGAGGAAAGACTATTTGATAAGTGCAAGTTGTTAAACAATATCAATGATATGATACCATTTAAGGTAAAAACATATATATTAATGCATATTCATATGCTTGATATTAATTTTAAAAGATTTAAAATTATATTATCTGCATATTAAAATAACACTAATAATTGCATCAGAAATTATATATTGAATTCTTTAGATGCATAAGACACTTTATATATGTTGTAGGCAAATAAAACCCCTCCCTCAACAAAGAGAAGGGTATCCATTTCCTAATGACTGGAATCTGAATGTGTTGCATGGCAAAAGGAAAGTAGATTGCTTTAAAGGGGAATCAGCTGACTTTAAAGTACAGAGATTTTAATGGAATATCTGGTGAGCGCAACATAATCACAAGAGTGCTTAAACACAGAAACAGAAGGCAAAGAAAGCATGAATGAGAATGACTTAGCAGGACATTACCAGCGTTGAAGATGGAAGGAATGTAGAAACCTCCACATGCTGAAAAAGTCAAGAAAACGGATTCCTACAGCTTTCAGAAGATACGTAGCCCTGCTGACATTTTTATTTCAACCTGTGAGGTTAATTTCAGACTTCTAAACTATAGAACTGTAAGATAATCAATTTGTGTTGTTTTAAACAACTATGTTTGTGGTGATTTTTTTATAGCACCAATAGGGAAACACATGCAACATGCATTACCTCATTTAAAATTTACAAGAACCCTAGAAGACATATACAATGGTAGGCCCAGTTTACAAATGAAGAAATCATTGTTCAGAGACTTGCTTAGAGTGAACAGGCCATTAAGTATTGTGGACAAGACTTGAGCTAGGTCCACAGGAAACTAGCACCTCTCTTGGCCACCATTTTGTATTCTCTGTCCTCTGATCTATAACCCCAGAGCACAGGGTTCAGTGCTTGGATGCCAGCAGATGTTTCCTTTTAGGTGAGTCAGTAAAAACTCAGGTTTGGGGCGGTCAGACAAATCTCTATTTAAACTCACTTACTAGCTATGTGGCCTAAAACAAACTACTCAATTTAAACCTGTTTCTTCATCTATAAAATAGGAGAAATAATTTCTACCTTGTAGGCTGCTTATTCAGTGAAATAATGTATGAAAAGTATCCAACAAAAAGCTTTGTATAGATTTTGTTTTTAATAAATGTTATTTATTGTTGGCGAGGACTATTACTTTGTTATAATGACTCTGGGAAGCTGTTTTTCCTTTAGATGAGGTCTTAGGTTTTGTACATACCTTTCTCATATCTGTCAGCTCCTGATTCAGAGATGGTGGTTAGTGCCCGTGGCACAGAATTACAACTACAAACTGGGGAACTATTAACTGAGTAAAAGTGTAGAGGAAGTTGTTTTTAGTGGTTTGGGCACTAGTGATCCATAATATGAATTCAGTAGCAAAAATGTACTGTTAATAATATATATTTCTCCCATGGGACTACATCACAGAGGAACAAGGGAAAAAAAATACTTGAAATATTTTATTCTAAACGTAAACTTGGTCTGTATGCTATGAGATCCTAGAAAAGGGGCATCTCTGTCACAATTCAGATTATGTCAGTCTTTGGTTTTCTGATCATGGGACCCCAGACAGAGTTCTCTCTGAATGCCATTTGTCTTTTATTCAATAAACATATTCTGTTGATCTAGGTACTTCACAAATCATTCAAAATTGTCCTTGGTAAATTCCTTCAGGCTCTCAGTTCTTTACCACTAGGCATTTTGATTTGTTTTGTTTTGTTTTCCCCAAGCTGTCTTTAATGATGATTTATGAACAACTATTTGCAAAGATACTTCTTGATGATTCTCTACAGAAGATCACCTCACTTTTTTTCAAGGGTTTCTCTGACTCTGAGTTGTTCAGCATCTGGTACAGTGGCTGATACCATTATTCACAACCTGAATCTGTTGAATGAATGGAATGAATGAATGAACTATCAAATGAACTATGAGGGTGAGGCAGCAGGTGTGGTCACAAACAACTCATTTATGGGGATAAATCTCTCTTTCCAGTTGAAAAGGAAAACAGAGTGAGTGCACATTCCCCAGCGACTCCAACTTAGTGTTCCAAAAGTCTTCGGACCATCTTGACTATTTGTATATGCATCCCTTGTGCTTTAGAAAACTTAGGAAGAATTTTTGGGGTAAAATTCAGGGTTAGGTGTACAAATATTCATTGTGCAGGTATCCTTGTTGATGAGGTGTGCCCTCCCCTTCCCCAGGCAGATTCCCACTACTGCCAATCCCATCTCCCCTCCCACCCCCAGTTTTCCTCCTAGGAGCTTTGTTCTGTTCCAGGAAACTCAGAGTTAATAAAGTGTTTACACTGCTATTTTTTTTTCAAAGTGTTGACACCCAAGTAGGCTTGGGAGAACAGCTTTTACAGTGGGAAATACCACTATGACTTAGCCAATGTGATTCTGGCTTTTTCTATGAAGCTTTTGTACTTTTAGTGCCCTTCATTCAAGTGACCTTTGTCTTGCTTCTCATTTTAGATTATTTGAACCAGCTACAGATGCAACAAAAACAGCAGCATAACTGACCAGAAGGAGAATTTGTAGCAATAACAATTTATTAAGGTCATCATTATCAAAATTACACAAGGTAGTCTTAATAACATCAATGAATGCTATATTTCCTATGATAATATATCATCTGTACCCCCAATACTCCAAAGTGTTTACTACATGTTACAAAACTATTAAGATACAAATTACAGAGCCATTGATAGAATGTTCCTAACAAAAAGTAATTTTATCTAGTTCACCGCATTAGTTACATATCAAAACCATCAAAGACATATAGTTGTAATTCCTATTTAAAAAGCCACAAATCATAGACACTCCATAACATCTTCAATAGACTGTTTTGGCACTTGATCACCATTTTGTCACTGTTTTGTTATATGTTGAGTAAGTAAGAGCAAATATATGTATACACACACACACACACACACACACACACACACACACACACACACACCTTTTTTGGAACTGAAAAAATATTTCATGCCTCTTTTCTCACACTGAAGTCATAGATTTCACTTTTCAAGACTGAACACTGAACTTTTTCAATTCCTTTAGTCCTTTTAAACAATTAATATTATAATTGACTTTAAATTCTTTGGATATTTTTTGATTCATAAGTACAAATTTTATTATTTTCATTTAAGATAAATGACAACCAACAGGATACAGGGAAAGGAGAAATAGAAATAAGATTCTCTGCCCATATCTTCGGTGTTCATTATATTGATTCATAAACACTAACCAAACACAGATTATTTAAATTCAAAACACTGATTATTTAAATTCAAGTCCATAATCAAAGTCCTCAACTAAAAGGGGAGTTCCTAATTCACCTGAAGTTTATTAAACTTTAATTTTTTATTTGTTTGTTTGACTGAAAGCTCGTTAGCAGAATAATGTTTCACAAAGAAACCTGAAAGGGTCAGAAATATTTAGGTGACTTCATGGGAAACAAATGCATGAACTATAGAAACAGGAAAAGATAGGGCAATAATGTGAAATCCGGTCAAACCTGGTCAAACCTTATGGAGAACTGGAATATCTGTCATTCCTGTCCAGATTGCATCAGCAACACTAAGGACTGATATTAGCCCTACTTGTGTATCTTTCTCCATTCAAATATCGGCTTTCATTTTCTTCTTTCAGAGGCCTCTTCTTCCTTGTGACTCAGTATCTCCTTGTCTCTGCTTATCTCTCCTTTCTAATTTTCCTTTCACATCTCCAATGTCACTAAGTCTTTTTTAAACACTTTCACTGTTTTTCTCTGTCTCCGTCACTTGTATTCAAAATTCCACAGAAAAGAATGTCTAAATCAAGTCGTCATCACTCAGTAAGAGGCAATACTATTGGTTAAAATTAGTCACATCAGCTCACAGATAATGGACCCAATCATTCAATATATCCTAGATACCCTCATCCAAAAACTGTGGTTAGAGTAGCATTATTTACCTAGTGTGACATCGTGTATGCAAGGAAATGGCCCAGCCCACTTATCTCAAGTGAGGTTGTTACTGTAAAAAGTATATCATGTAATCAAGTGTCTGATTTAAAACACGCACGCACACACACACACACACGTCTTGCTAACTTAAAGAAAACTTTCTAAAAATAGAGACTGAAAATCATTGCATCCACAGTCCTGTGCAAAGTACCATGGGGAATGCAGTGCATTGGTATGTTATCTTGCATAGTGTGCAGAGATTTACCAAAGATAGTTATTTTACTCAATAACCTCAAGGATGCCCTTGAGCAAAACACCTTGCTGAGTCTTTCATGAAGTTGCTGGTGAAGAATGGGATGTAAGAAAATAAAGAATAAGTCATAATATTTGTCCCCATCCAAAAACAGTCTTATTTCTTGATACAAAATTTATGCAAATATATAAAATATAAACATATAAATATTGTAAACAAATATTTTATACAAATATTGTATACAAATATACAAAAAAACTATGCAAATATAAATGTAATGGAGTGAATAATATTGGAAAAGGAAAGAAATACAGAATCTCTCTGGCAACTTCCAGACTTTAGTTGTGTTATTATTCCGGTTTGAGCAGTGTGGGGGTAAATGCCACTCTGCAACTGAAAGCCAGTCCAAGTTTTATGGGCAAAATCTTTTCGATGCTGAGGCCTGAAGAATGAAGCGATAACCCTGCGACTGAATAGGCCAGAGAGACAGAGAATTGGGACTAGTCTTCTAGTAAAATCACCCGTGGTTTTACTTGTTGGTAAACTGTCTTCTTGGGTCTAGGAACAGAATAAGTGGGCCAAGTGGAGAAACTGTTTTTAAACCACATTCAAACACTTACCCTTTAAAGATGTGAAAATATTCAGTGGTTGCCAGTTTCTTGCCAACCGACTTTTATTGCAAGTCTAATGTATGCTGTAGTATATAAAGGTGAATCATATATAATCCTTACCCTATAAGACATCTAAAGAGATAATTGTTCTGTATATTTTTATTTTCATATGTAGCAATATAATGCAGTTTTTTAAAAATAAATCTCTGAAACAGAGGAAAAAACAGAAACAGAGGAGAAAACTGAGTAAACTGGGAAGGGATGTCAGGGAAAGTAAGAAAGTTAGGTCTTCAAAAATGAATGGGCATTCTCCACGTGACAGGAAGTAAAGAGATTGTTATAGAGAACATGCTGAAAAAAAAACATACTTGTGAAAGGAAATGAGTGTTTCAAGAATATTGAGATTTTCTCTGGGGTCAGAGCATCAGGTTTGTGTGTGATGTAGCTTAAGACATAGCTAGAGAAATTTGAATCAATGATCGCCACATAATCCTGTAAATAAAGCTGCCATAGTCAAACTATTTGATATTGTATTGATATCAAATTGTGTCTTCATAATTGCATTTTAATGTGTTTTCTTTTTTCAAAACTAGATAATTGTCTTACTATATTTTCACTACAATTAAGATAAACTAGTATATTGAATTTCTTGGTAGTAAATCTTTTGAAGAAAGTTAGATATCAAAATTTGAGTCTTGCCATTGGGTGATATTAAGAAAGTGACAAATTTTCTAAGTCAGTTTCATATATAGAGAAGAGATAATAAGACTACATATAGCTGTTTGTAGATTAAACTGGTAATACTTGTGACTATCTGTCATAAGTAAATACTCAATTTAGCATAGCTATAATCAAGTCCAGAAATGTGAAACTATGTAGCCACTATAAAAAACAGTATGGAGGTTTCTAAATATATTAAAAATAGAAGTGCCACATGATCCAGCAATCCCACTTCTGGGTATATATCCAGAGGAATTGAAATCAGGATCTTGAACTGGTTTCTGCACCTCCATGGTTATTGCACCATTATTCACAAATAACCAAGTTTTGAAAACAAACTATAAGATAGATATATGTCTCTATTAGTTTGGCCATTTTAGACCCCACTTAAAATGAGAACACGCGATCTCTATATATATCCATCGGTGAATAAATGGATGAATAAAATGTGCTATATACATACAATGAAATATTATTCAGTCTTTAAAAAGGAAATCTTACTATTGTGACAATATGGGTGACTCTGGGCACAGAAAGACAAATATCGCGATCTCTATATTCTTGCTAACACGTGTTATAGTTTGTTCTTTCTTTGTTGCTGTTGTTAAAATAGAATATCTGGACCTGGGTAATTTATAAGAGCAGATATTCATTTCTTTCAATTCTAAAGTCTGGGCAGTCCAAGGTTGAGGAACCAGCATCTGTCATTTTTGATGCATCATCCCAGGAAGTGATAAAGGCAAGAGGGCATCCTCAAGAGAGAAAGAGGAAAGGGAGCCAAACTCATCTTTTTAAGGGTGCCACTTCAGAGATAACTAACCCACACCTATGATAATAGCTTTAATCTGTTCATAAGATCAGAGCCCCATTGAACTTGACCACCTAATAAAAGCATCCCTCTCAACACTGCTGCATTGGGGATTATATTTTCATCACATGCACTCTGGGGGACAAATTCAAACAAGAGCAATTTGTCATATTTTTTAAAATTATAAATATATATATGTGTGTGTGTATATATACATGACAGCCATTATAACAGGTGCTAAGTGAGATCTCATCTTGGTTTTAATTAGACTTTTCCTGATTATTTGTGATGTTGAGTCTCTTTTAATATACTTGACCATTTTCTTCAGAGAAATATTCTTAATATATTTTGGATGTTAACCTCATATCTGACATATATTTTGCACATATTTTCTTCCATTTTGTAGGCTGCCTGTTCATTCTGTTGACACTTATTTTTCTGTGCAGAAACTTTTTAGTTTAATGTAGTCTGCTTGTCCCTTTTTTGCTTTTGTTGTTTGTGCTTTTGGTGTCACATCCAAGAAATTCTGCAAAGACCAATGTCGATAAGTTTTCCCCTATATTCTCTTCTAGGCATTTTACAATGTCAGACCATGTGCTTATGTCTTCAATCCATTTTGCATTGGCTTTTGTGTATGGTATAAGAAAAAAATCCAATTTCATTTTTTTCTTTTTGTTTTCTTTTTATTCAATAACTTATTTATTTTTAAATTTTGAATATGGGGTACAATTAAGGGCTAGGTATACAAATGTTCATTATGCAGGTACCTATGTTGATAAGGCAGTTTCCCACTACTGCCAATCCCGCTCCTGCCCTCCCCTGGCAGTTTTCCACTACTGCCAATCCCTAAATTTATGTATTTATTTTTGCGTGTGCATATTCAATTTTCCCAAGATTATTTGTTGAAGATATTGTCTATTCCCCATTATATATTCTTGGTCTTCTTTTAAAGATTTGTTAGACTTTATATGCATGGGTTTATTTCTGGGTTATTTTGTTTCATTTGTCTACATGTCTATTTTTATGTCAGTACAATAATGTTTTGATTACTACAACTTTATATTATAATTTGAAATCAGGGTGTGTGTTTCCTCCAGTTTTTCTCTTCTCTCTAAAGATAATTTTGGCTATTCAGAGGGTTTTGTGGTTCCATATAATTATTGAAGCATTATTCACAATAGCAGAAACAAGGAACCAACCATGCTACCTATCGAAAGAGGACTGCATTAAAAAAATGTGGTACATATACACGATAGAATATTATGCAGCCATAAGGAAGGACAAAATTATGAACTTCACAGCAGCTTGGATGGAATTAGAGTCTATAATACTCAGTGATCTATCACAGAAACAAAGAATTAAGTACCACATGTTCTCACCCATAGGCGTACTTTGAACAATTATCACAATGCTATAAGAAGGGGATTGGTAGTAGCGGGAAACTGCCAGGGGAGGAGAGGAGCACACCTCATCAACAAGGGTACCTGCATAAGGACCATTGCATGCCTAGCCCTGAATTGTACCCCACATCTTTAAAATTAAAAATAAAGAAATACATAAGTTTTAAAAAGAATTTTTTTCTATAACTGTAAAAAATACCATTGAAGTTTTGATTAGGGCTGCATTGAATCTGTAGATTTATTTGGATTATATTAATATTTTGACAATATTAATTACTTCAATTCATGTATACATGATTAGTCAATTAAAATTTAAATTCAAATATTGTGGTTAGTGGCTACTGTATAGTATGGAACAGCTCTAGAAAAGAATTTGATAGCCTCATTATCAGTAAGTCTTTTTTCAGCAATAAGTTTCTAAGAAAGACTTTTTTTTCTGCAAATACCTTTAGGGCAAGAGGTTCCTAAACTAAAATTTATGGGCTTTTTGAACACCTCAAATTGTATGATAGTCAAGTTAAGCTTGAAGTTTGTTATTTTAGCGAGATAATTCATACTTACCATTTGGACTGTCAGAACAGTATCTCACAAAATTTATATCTATTTTGAGAACAAATATATATAAATTTCTTACACCTGCTCTAAGTTTAAAATGCTCAAACTATTGTTCAGAAGACAGAGGTGGGCCAAATTATTGCATTAGTTCATGCAACTTTAATTAGTTGTTTTTACAAACATTAAAACACAGCCAGGGTTTCTAGCAAATATATGAAAAAATATGGAATTCACAGAAGCATTTAATTACTTCATTTAAATCAAAACTAGCAATTTTAAGCATATGTTAACTGTATGTTAATTACACATTTAATTTTATTCATTTCCTTTAAAATACTAAAATAGTACAGAAATATACAAACAAAAGTTTAATACTCTTCCATCTCCTACTGTGCTTTTACTTCTGTGCCCCAAGGATACTATGGTGTTCATTTGCAATATATTTCTCCAAAAATTTTATTCATGCATACTTACATATATCGTGTTTGTACACACACGTGTTTGTGATTTTGTATTTGAAAAATAACTTTTACTGTACTATTTGCGTCCACATCCTAATCCCTAAGCTCTTTTTGACATGTTACCTTACATGTCAAAAAAGATATTTGCAGATGTAATTAAGTCTCTTGAGACAGGGAGATTATTTAGAGTATCAGGGTGGTACCAATGTAATCACAAGGGTCCTTAGAAGAAGAATGCTAGAGAATCAGTTAGTAGGAAATATGATCACTGAAGCAAGAGGTTAGAGTGATTCAGTGAAGGAGCATAAACCAAGAAATGCAGGCAACCACCAGAAACTGAAACAGGACAGGAAACGGATTCATCCCTGAAACCTCCAAAATAAACATAACCCCATTGACACCTTGATTTTAGACTTCTGATCTCCAGAGCTGTAAGAAAATTAGTGTATGTTGTTTTGAAAGTCACTAAATTTGTGGTAATTTGTTAGAGTAGCAATAAGAAATTGGTACCCCATTCTATAACCTTTGTATTAAGTGTTACCTGTGCATCCCTCCATGAATGCACATTAGTACATGCAATGCTACTTTATTGTTTTTAATAGTTGCCTAGAGTACCGGTTTGTACCCTTTTAATACAAAATGTTTCAGTCCACATATTGGGACATATATTTTTTGAGAATTTGTATATGTGTTTTAGTGAGATATATGACAGTGGAAAGGAACTGCTTGGTGAAAAAGTAAAGATATGCATGATAAACGTGTTATTCAGAACATTTCACCCCTCCCTACAGGGTGTCTCACTCAGGCAAGATGATGCTTTCCTGTTACAGACAGCATTCTTGGTCATATGGAACTCTCTGGCCAATAAATATCAGCAAAAGAGATGTTAGTCCTTGTGAGTGGGTACTTTGAAAGCTAGAATGTGTTTGTTCTCATTTTCCCTGCCACAAGTTGTCCCATATAAAGGCTGCATCATCAACTCAGGTAACAGCTGACTCACAATTAATATGTAAAAAAGCAAGACGAAAATAATAGGCCTTATGGTCATAAGTGACTGGTTTTGGGGGGTTCCTGGATACAATAGCAAAACTTAGCCTAAGCTGCCTGATATAGTCTGTACATTTAAAGTATTCATAATTACTACCAAATTGCCCTCCAGAAAGCAGCACGAGGGGGGCCACCCCCAAGAAAGAGTTATCTTTGGGAGGGCAGGCCTCCTATAATGTACTCAGAATTTGTTTCATTGGATCAAATGGTCAACCAAAGTTTTTATCTGGAAATTTTGAGAAGGTTGAATCACGATTGGCAGAAGAAATATCCTGAGTTGTGGCAAACAGATAATTTGTTCTTCTGCCATGACAATACACTTGCCCACATTACACTGAGTGTTCAGCAATTTTTGACTTAAAACTGTATGATCCTTCTACCACACTCTTCCTATTCAACTTATCTTGCCCTGGGAGACTTTTTGTTTGTTTGTTTCCCAGATGACAAAAGTCTTCAAAGGGAAATATCTGGCCAATGTGGAAGAGGTGAAACAAAAAATGGCAGAAGCACTGAAAGTTGTCAAAATTTATGAGTTCAAAAACTGTTTTGAGCAATGGGAAAGCATCTCAAAAGGTATATAGCATAAAACGAAGAGTACTTTGAAGGTGACTGAAGTTTAAACAGGTAAGAATAAATACACATTTTTTACAAATAAATTCCAGGTTTTTGGGGATCTATGTTATACATATTGCTTTTTTTTTTTTCCATTTAAACAAACTTTTAGCTAAATTCCTAAGAGTAAGAGTTTTGAATTAAGGTTGATCATAAAAGCACTACCTAAGATACTGAAAGTGTGAAAGTAACCAAGAGAAGGACATTATTATACTTATAATTAGACAATTAGGTTAAGTAAAATCTGACACATCAATTGATTGGAATATAATGAAGCTGTTAAATATTAATCAGTATAATTATGTGAAATCCTGAGTTAATTCAAATGCCATTTCTATGATGACTTTTACACCTTGTCCAATTTTAATCCCTTTTATGTTTTTATAGAACTCTGTCCCTCTAGTCTAACATTAACAATATGTATTGGGTTTATTATTTTATATATCTATGTTTCCTTTCTAGACTTTAGGGTTCCCAGAGCTAGACTTGTATCGTTGTTGTTGTTTTTTTTTTTACATACATCTTGTATTTCTCATTTAAAATATATTTCTCCATTTCTTCAAGAAAAATGCAAAACAAACTGTATGCAAACCACAGATATAATTAAGTAAAATTATATAAATATGTTGATATAAGTTAGAAGAAAAAAAGGAATGGAAATTATTCTTACAGACAACCAGAGTCATTTGGGTGCTGTTTCAGATGAATCTGTATACGTTTTTTTTTTAAAAAATGAAAGCAGTATAAACAAGAAAATTTTCATGACCAATAATTATTCCACCCTGAGATAACTATTGTTAATATAGTTGTACTATATTAACAATATACTGAGTTATTCTTTTCAAATTTTGTAATGCCTTAGAAGAAAACATTATTGAGATTACTATACTTGTACAAATGTTTTACTTTACTTTCCTCACATTTTCATTTTAAGTTACTTTTTGACAATTTATTACTAACCCACATAGTCTGACCTAAGTTATCTGTAGCAGTGAAAGGAGCAGAACAAGGCAAACCAAAGCTCTCAGAAGAGGTGAAAAATCAAGAATAAGGATCTTACCCACTGAAATGGTGATAATCTGTTTCAAAAAACTTAATTTTGTGAGTGTTTGGATTGTTTGTTTTTTGCTTTTTGGTGTAGTTTGGTTTGGTTTTTGGAGGCAGAGCTACCAATAACTAGGCCTGGGACTTGTAGGTAGAGAGAATTCCTAAAAGACAACTCTTGGAAAGAGAGATGGTGGAACAAACCAAAGTGTTTATCGTGCTATCTAGGCTAATCTGGCCTTGATAAGAAATAAGAAGACATATAAGTAATCAAATTTACATCTGTATATTCCAAGTGCAAGATATACTATGGCATTTGGACTGTTTCCTTATCGTGGTTACTGTGAATGATGCTGCAATGAAGTCCAGATAACTCCCAAAGATCTTGATTCCAAATTTTGGGGGTTAAATATTTAGAAGAGAAATTGCTGGATTATGTAGTAGTTCTGTTTTCCATTTTTTGAAACTGCATATTGTTTTCTATAACGGTTGTACAATTTTACATTCCTCAAAAAAGCAGAAGTGTTCCTATTTTCTCTATATCTTCAGCAGCACATTATCTTTTTTTTATTATTGCCATTCCAATAAATATGATGTAATATTTTATTGTTATTTTAATTTGAATTTTCCTGGTGGTTAATAATATCAAACATCTTTTCATGTACCTATTGGCCATTTGTATTTCTTCTTCAGAGAAATGTCTACTCAAATTAATCCTTTTTTTTTTAAATTGGGTTGTTTGGTTTTCGACTATTGAGTGGTAGGAGTTTCTTGCATATTTTGGATGTTAAACTTTTATCAGATATATGTTTTACAAATATTTTCTTCCATTCTGTTGATTTCCTATTCACTTTGTTGATAGTATTGTTTACTGTGAAGAAGCTTTTTATTGAATGTAATCCCACTTATTCATTTTACTTTTGTTGTTTGTGCTTTTGACTCACATTGAAGAAATCATCACAAAGACCAATGTCAAGAGTTTTCTTCAATGTTTTCTGTTAGAAGTTTTACAGTTTCATATGTTATGTATATGTCTTTCATTTTGAGTTTATTTTTGTGCATAATGTAAGAGAAAGGTCTAATTTCTTTCTTTTGTATGTGGATATCCAGTTTTTCTAATATTTGTTTAAGAGACTCTCATTTCCCCACTGTGTATTCTTCACACCCTTGTTAAAGATAAGTTGATTACTTATTCTTGGGGGCTTACTTCTGAACTCTATATTTTGTTCCATTGATCTATATATGTCTGACTTTATGCCAGTAGCATACTGTTTGATTACAGCAGTTCTTTAATATATTTTGAGATCAGGAAGTATAATTCCTCCAGCTTTGTTCTTTCTCAAGATTACTTTGGTTATTCCGGATCTTTTTTGGCTACAGATGATACAATTGTTAGGGTATTTTTTTAATTTTTAAATTTTAAATAAATTATATATATTTTGATGCTATAAAATGGGGTTGTTTTCTTAATTTCTTTTTTGGATCATTTGTCAACATATGGAAATGCAACTAATTTTTGCATTTTTGTTTTTTATGTACAGCAACTTTATTGGATTTATTAGCTCCAATTGTGTTTTGTTTTTGTTCTTTTGGACAGTCTTTAAAGTGTTTTATATACAAGATAATATTGTCTGTAAGCACAGACAATTTCACTTCTTTCATTCCTATTTAGATGCTTTTATTTCTTTTTATTCCCTAACTACTCTGGCTATGGCTTTCAGTACTATATTAAATAGAAGTGTCAAGAGTGGGCATCCATGTTTTGTTCCTGATTTTAGTTTTCAATTGTTCACAGTTGAGTATGATATTAGTTGTGAGCTTTCCATATATAACTTTTATTATGTTGAAGTTAATTTTTCTATACCTAGGTAGTTGAGAGATTTTATTTTGAAAACATGTTGAATTTTATCAAATGCTTTTTCTGTATCTATTGAGATAATCATGTTGTTTTTATTCCTTATTCTGTTAATGAGGTATATCATATTGAATTTTCATATAGTGAGTCATTCTTAAATCCCACGAATGAATATCATTTTGTCATGGTGTAATATTCTTTTAGTATGGTGTTGAACTTGGTTTGCTACTATTTTTGTATTTGTGTTTATCCAGAATATTGGCCTGTAGTTTCCTTTTCTTAGAATATCTTTGTCTGGTTTTGATATAAGGGTAATACTTGCCTCAAAAAAAAAAAAGAGTTTAGAAATATCCCCAAAGAAAATGTGGCATATGCAAAAAATGAAATATTATTCATCTTTTTAAAAAGAAGGAAATACTGTCATTTTCAACAACACAGATGAACCCATAGAACATTATGGTAAGTGAAATAAGTCAATCACAGAAGAACAAAGACCGCACTTACATAAGGTACATAAAATAGTCAAAGTCATAGAAACAGAATAGTAGATACCAGGGGCAGGGGACAGGGAGAAGTGAAGGGTTGTTGTTCAGTTAATAATGCTTTATTTATGCAATTCATTTAAGGTGAATTAATTCTAAAGATCTGCTGTAGAGTATAGCACACTGTATTGTTCACTTAAAAATCTGTTAGAGGATAGATCTAATGTTATGTGTTTTTACCCCACACCAAAAAAGAAAGAAGAGAAAAAAATGACACGAAAACTTTTGGGAGTAATGGATAAGGAGAGGTGACAGATATATGCATATGTCCAAACTCATCAAATTGTATATGTTAACTATGTGCATTTTTTGATATAACAATTATACCCCAATAAAACTATTTAGCATACCCTACGGCAGCATGAGATGTTTCTCAGTAAACTGCAGAGCAAGATTATTTCTTTTTTTTTTAAGATTATTTCTTATAAACAGAAAATAGGCCAGCAATATGTACTTGTCTTAACCTTCCCATGATGAAAATCAAAGCCCTTGATGATGAGAAGCTGCATTCTTGCATTTGAAAATTTATTTATGACCTTCTCTTTTTCATATCTGGAAATAATAGGAATCCCCTCTTAAAGATTTCAATTCAATGGAAAGACAGGGTTCTTCTTCAGGTCATAACAACAGAGGTTTTCACAAAGATAAAGTCAGTTATTTCTTCTGATACAACTGTTTTCAAAATCTAAAGACCAGAATATTCCAACTGAGGACAGAGTTATCTAAAGCATTTTGAATGTTCACAAAACAATGGCATTTCACCAGTGCTATCCAATAAACTTTTTGCAATGGAAGAATTAGTCTAAACCTGTACTCCCCAATGTGATAGCCACTAGCTATTTATAGCTGTTGAGCCCTTTAAATATTCAGAGACTGAATTTTTAAATTTTATTTGAGTTTAATTCGTTGAAAATTAAATCTAAAAAGCCATATGTGGCTAAAGGTTACCATATTGGACAGCACAATTGTAAGGAGAGCCATGGGTTTCTCACTTAAGCTGTTGCTTCCCTGATCTAAGTTGAAGTAGTTCCAGATACACTGCTCCAACCAAACCAGTGTCCTCTGTGATGCTCCTTATCTAGTCTTTCCCCATTCCTTCCCCAATGAGGCCTGCATCTGTGAAGAGCATGATGATTGTGTCTGTCATAAGGAGGCTGCATGATGCCAGAATCTAGGCATCTATCAACTCTGCATATAAAGCTTTTGTGTTTGCAAATAGAAATTCTCAGAACTATTGTACCTTTCCTCATTTTTCCATACTGGATCACTAACACTAGATGTTGACAAACTGTTTCCGTTTCCTAGTGTGACTCACTAATACTATAGATGAATATTGAGCAACCCTTCACTTTTCCCTGTCCCCTGTCCCTAGTAACACTATTCTCTGTTTCTATGAGTTTGATTATTTTGCGTACCTTATATAAGTGCAGATGTTAACAAATTTCTTGGTTCCTGTGGGAGATGAAGATGACCTTCCTCAGTTTCATCATTAAAGCATGACAGGGAGACTCACAGTTCCTGACTCATATTGTTTAATATACCTCATGAAAAAAATATATATACATATATATGTGTGTGTGTATGTGTATAATTTATATATATATATATAATGTTACTGGAGGTAACATAAAAATGTATACATATTTTAAGAGATGCTCACCTTAATCAGAAGCATCTGGATGCTAATGGTAACCACTTTGAGTACCTCTTGTAAATGCAGTAGTCAAATGTCACTTGTATTCATGTTATTGAGCATTACAATTTTAATACAGTTTTATCCTGTCTAAAATGTGCAAACTTTTTTTGCCACCCTCTGTATATACCTTTACACATATCGGGGGACTCCCCCAAAAATGAATTTTTAGAGGACAGTCCCCTTTTATTACAGGCTTCCCCCACTAGGTAAATGTTCTAAGAACCCATCAGCATCAGTGTACAAACTAGCACTATTGTGAGAGGTTAGGTTCAGCTTCAGTTAATTTTTTTGGAGATTCTTACAATACATTTGCCCACTTCATGATGAGTGACTTATGAGAAAAACTACCCACACCATGCTGAGTATTCAGCAGTTTTTGACCAAAAACAGAATGACCTCCACGACCCTATTCACCCTATCTCTCCCTGGGTGACCTTTTTTTGTCTCCCCAGTGGAGAGGTCCTTAAAGGGAAACATTTTACTAATGTGGAAGAAGTGAAACAAAAAAAAAATGGCAGAAGTACTAAGTGGCATCAAAATTGACAGTTCAAAACTATTTTGAACAGTGGAAAAAGCATCTCGATTAGGCATATTACATTAGATGGTGAATACTTTCAGGATGACTTAAATTTAAACATGTAAGAATAAATGCACAATTTTTTATAAATATATTTCAGGTTTTTGGGGTTCCACCTCATACACACGTGCATGTGCACATACACACACACACACACACACACACACACACAGACACACACAAACTTATGGAAATTTTATGAAAGAAAAATTGAAGTCTTAAATCAGTTCTGAATTTTTAACTGCAAACAGTCTGGTGACCTGGGAACAAATATTTCAGGCACACTCATATTCCCAACTTTTTCTCTCATCTCTCACCTCTAGCTGATCAGACCTTTTAAGCAGTCTCTGATGATGAGTCACAGTATTTGCTCTCTGCTTGTCTTTCTTCCTATGTTTAACCGT
This sequence comes from Carlito syrichta, assembly GCF_000164805.1. Lineage (NCBI taxonomy): Eukaryota > Metazoa > Chordata > Mammalia > Primates > Tarsiidae > Carlito > Carlito syrichta. The sequence continues at coordinate 203,902 of NW_007257410.1, read as the reverse complement.
CAGAACAAATGGAAAAAAGATTCAGGGTGATGAAATCAGTGAGATGAAACTAAAATGTACTACTGAGCTGCTAAGTAGAAGGGATGAACTTCAGGAAAACCCTTGAATGGATAATAAATTAAGAAAGTTGAATTAAGCTTATTGAAAGATGTATCTGCAAAGACATTTCTTTCTTGTTTCTTAATAATTTGCTCTAAGGGAAATTCAGTCAGGGGATCTTTTTTTTTCTTTGACTTCTTGCTGCCTGCCTCACAACAGGACTAGCTCAGCTCTGAGTGTAGCAGGGGTTTTGTGGATGAAGGTGAAGTTTTGGAAGACTAGATTTTTTAAAATGTGTCTTTCTTTGAACCTGAACTGATTAGAGGAGTAAATGAGAGACAAACTGCTGCCGGGCTCTGAATAGAAAATGATCTGTGAGTAAATTGAACAAACCTGGAGACAGTAAATAGGCAATTAACATTCGTTTTGGCAAATCTGCACCTGTTGGAGCTGAAAATACAAAGGGAAACAGGAAGAGGAATGAAAGAGAAGACCTGTCAAACATCCTAGGATCGAAAGACATTAAATCCTGAGCATCACAAAATCATGAGTGTAATTTGTATGAAGCTGTAAATTTGACCAGACATCAAGAAAGATACAATTTTGCTTAAGCCATCTTTTCTCTCCCTAAGTTTGTCTGGAGAGTAAGTGCAGACTTGCTATGGTTGTTTTAGGTGGTGATTGTCCTCAGGAATTTAGAAACTCTTAATAGATCCTGTTTGAAACAGGATTGTTTACAAAGATTATTTAGGAGATTCCCTTCATTCTTGTCTCCTTCTGCTATCACCCTTCTATTTTAGAGGAATTCCTCATCAGCCTACAAAGACCCACTGTCTGTAAAAAGTCCAGTGGGAACATTAGAAACATGCTTCATACTTCACTATCTCTGTTCTCCTAGAAAGTGTGCCATGTTCTGTGTGTTCTTTTCCTTCTATGCTGTTGAAGATCTAAATGTCTCTGATAAATCCAGCACCTTAAATATATGGCTGCTCTTTGCAAGTTCTGGCTTCTTTTGAACAGACTTCTAAGGATGATTACCTATGGCAAACATAAAATAAATATTTAGAAGTCTGAGCCCTGGTGGCCTTTGGAGACGCTATTCTAATGCAGGTGGCCATTTGGCTTTTTTTAATTACAGGGATTAGGGAAACAACTGCCTTAGCTTGAGACAGTCCTCTGTGACAGAAAGCAAACTCACTGTAAAGAACTCAAGATAAAAAGATAGTTTATAAGAAATTGCCTCCTAACAACAATTTAGATAATTAAACACATCTCATTCTGAAATTATTTCTATATTTTCATTCAACAGGCAGAATAATGACCTGGAATTGCCTTCTAAGATTATGATTTATGATTTAAAATCAAATATCCCAACCTAAACTCCATAGAATATTTGTGTCCTGAAAGATAGTAATAGGCATTCTCCATAAGCAATTAACCTTTAGGAAATTGTGCCTATTTATTCTATCTTTGAAAATTAATAGTGTGTAAACCAGTGAAATTTATAAGAAAAAACACTCCCATTCCAACACCATTAACTCCACAATGTTATTGTTGCCCCGTTTGCATGTTTTTTATTTTTTTCTGAGTTGGAGTCTCACTCTGTCATCCAGGCTGGAGTGCAGTGGCATGCTCACTGCCACCGTAGCCTCGACCTGCTAGACTCAGGCAATTTTTCCACCTCACCTTCCAAGTAGCCGGAACTACAGGTGTGCCCCACACATCCAGCTAATTTCTTGATTTATTGTAGAGACAAGGTCTCACCAAGTTGCCCAGGCTTGTCTTGAATCCCTGAGCCCAGGCAATCCTCTCACCTCCGCCTCCCAAAGTGCTAGGGTTACAGGCATGAGCCACCACATCAAGCTGGATCATTTTGATTTAATTCAGTTTGGGGCACAAACTTATTCACTCTCTTGTGGGAAATCATATTCATTGTTCACAAAAGGGCAACCAAATAACCCAAATCTTGACTACCCTGAATACTAACTGCCTGATCTTACGAAAGCAAGTCTATTCCTAGCCTGAGTTCAGTGACTACAGGTGCCAACAATCTAGCTTCCTGGCAAGATTAGCCTCTTTGAGCATATTTTCTCTGCCTAGTACTACTGCTTGCTTTTGAAGTAAAGCATAAGTCCAAAACTTATTCTTATCTAGCTGTAACTTTGTACTCACTGACCAACCTTTTCTAGTTACACAGTAGGGTAACTATAACAAATAGCAATTTAGTGTATATTTCAAGATAGCTAGAAAATAAGATTTTGAGTGTTGCCATCACAAAGAAAAATGTTCAGTGAATATGGTAATTACCTCACTTTGATTATTATACTCATATACATGTATTGAAAATCACATTATACCCCATAAATATGTACAATTTTTAAGCATTGATTATGAATTAAAATTTTTAAAAGAAGTAAAGATAAGTCTGTCCGTATACATATTTGTCCAGGAATTTTTCACCTGACACACAGGTATACAGTATAAGTATCCAACACTAAAGAAAACCAGGAAAAAATAAGACTAGACTCTTACCAGTTCTTGTCTCTGCAATTTCTTAAAAACAGTTCTACAGAGAAATTGTTCTTTCTTATATCTTAATTTTGTTAATTCACCTCAGTCATTCCACAGACCAGCTTGAGCTATTTGCTCCCTGAAGTCTAACAGATCCTTACACAGCAGACTCCCTTTCCTGTGGCCTCCCAGTCATGAGGTTCAAGTTTGTTATAGTTTTCCTATACATAGAAAGGGTTGGGGCCTGAGAGCAAAATCCAACAGCATTTTGTTGCTGAAGATGGTAATATCACCTCTGGGAAGCAGGAAAGACAGCAGAGCAGCTGCCCAAGAAGAGCTATACATGACACATCAGTGAAACCCATCTGGGAAACAGAAAGCTATAAAATCCTAGAAGAAGAAAAAAAAGAGTCCCAGTCATAGATGAGGCTTTAATCGGATCCTGACTGGCTTCTCTCTTTTCAGTCTGGTTCCTTTCTACTCCATTTCCTACATGAAATCCAGACTCAGTTTTTAAAAAGCTAAAGCAGGATCTTACTTCCCTTACTCCCAGGTCCATATCAGGTTGCTAAAGCTGCCACAACAAAGTATTGTACCACAAACTTGGTGGCTTAAAGTAACAATGATTTATACTCTCACAATTCTGGAGACTGTCTGAAATCAAGATATCAGCAGAATTGGTTCCTTCTGAGGGCTGTGATGGAGAATTAGTTCCATGCTTCTTTCAAAGCTATTAGTGACCGCTGAAAATGTTTGGCATCCCTTGGCTTATAGATGCAACCAACATCCCTCTTTCTTCACTCAGGGTTCTCCCTGTGTCTCTGTGTCTTCAGATGGCCATATTCGTATAAGGACACCACATCATACTGGCATAAGTGTCCACCCTACTCATAACAGATTTCATCTGCAATGACCTTATATCCAAATAAGGCTAGGACTTGAACAAATTTTATTTTGGTGGACATAATTCAATACTTGTCCCCAGTCAAATCCTTCGATAGCTCCCATTGCATTTAGGATAAAATTCAAAGCCTGAATACAAGGCACTTCATTAAGGGTCCCTTTCTGTCTCTCCAGTATCGTCTCTACCCACATTCCAAATTCCAGTTATACAAAATTGTTTACTGCTTTACCGTATACAGTGTATCCTCTTCTGCTTTATCATATGCTGTAATAATGATACCTGATGTTTATATCACACTCCTATGTATCAGGCACATGAATAATAACTTTATTTTTATAATGCTATAAGATAGGTAATTTCACTTACACCCATTTTGAAAAAAGATGAAATTAAAACCAGAGAAATTAAGCAAATCACCACATAAGTTGTATGTGGCGGATGCAGGATGAGTAAACAGACAGCCTGGATCCAGAAGCCTTGTTCTTAAAACAATGTTATGTGATCTGTCAGGTAGAAGATTTGGAGAGAGAGAATCAAATGAAAAAATCCTGCTCAGTCTTTAGAATTTAGTCTAGTAGAGTCTTTTAAAAAATATTTCCTCTCACTCCAGATTTCCTGTCTCCCTCCCCTCCACTTTCAGTCTGATTTTTGTACCCCTGATATGTGTTCCCTGTCACACTGTGTATCTATATAACCTGAACACTTCCCAGGGTCCTATGTGGTTCAATCTCTTCATGAAATATCATTTTTTTAAAGGACAGTTCAGCAACCAAAAGTAATTAAGAACAAACCATTTTTTAAAAAAATGTGTGACTTGTGAAGAACAAAAAATAGATTTAACTAATAATTCACAATTCTCCAAAGCCTCTATCCTGGACAGCCTTAATCTCTCACACCCCAAGGCTGTGGCAGGGCACTCGTTCAATTCCCCAATTAAAGGAAAATAAAACAAAACAAAAATATCCAGACTACATGACCCGTTCTCTCTCTTTGTCCATCACATTTTGTTTTTTATCCACATTTTGTCTTGTAGGTTTTCTGGTGTTTGTATAGTTTTCTGCTGCAGACAAAATCTTCAAGGAATCACTCTCATGTTAATAAATCCTATCTCAATCAACCTCTATTAAAGTATGTATCATATTATATATTATCACTCACTACCCAAGCATACTTTATTCCAATACTTTTTCTCATGTGGGAAAACTTAAGTGACCATTAACTTTCTTCCTAATTAATTTTAAAATGTCAATGTTTCAATCAATGCCCAAACATCAAGTTGGTAATATTTATAATATGCATTTATAATTATATGTTTCAGTTCACTATAAGATCTATTATTACACTAATAAAATGAATAAAACTCCTTAACCAGCCAGGAACTTGGGGCAGCTGCAACATTAGTGCTTTCCATTTCATAGTTGTTCACAGGCTGTGCAAATTAACGTGTAAAAGGAGTAATGCAAAGTGACAATATGCTATCTTTGCATAAAATCACAATATATTTTTAGATGAAACACTAAATTTCCATGCAAGACCTTGCATTGTAAGAACACAACAATTAGAGAGCTATATACCAAATCAGTGTTTAGAATAAAAGCGCAGTGGATGATTTGAAGTGCCTGATAGTAGCCACAATTAACAGGCGCTTCTCTCTCGCACCCAGAAAACGTGTTCATGTAGCAAAACTGAGAGTATGCATTTAATGTTGTATCAAGAGTGTAACTTCTCCCTCCTTTAGGGAGAAGAAGGGCATCTTGTATTGTTGGATAAAGTGCGTGAGGCAAAGCCTGATATAAAGTACTCACTAAGCAGTAGCTAGCAGCACCTTGTTTGTAGAATGAATACGCTTACAGGTCTATCCAAGGGAGAATGAAGGAGACTCAATGCAAATACAACTCAGGACTAGAGCCAGGGAAAAGCCTCCGTGAACAGAGGAACAAGACTCCAGCATGGACAGGAGCCACATGGATATACTGATCCCCCAGGTGTGCAGATAACTGGTGAGAGGGCCACCACTGAGGTGAAACTGTAAGCAGAGCCTCTGTTCTAGCTCTTTCTAGTCTTCCTTGACTTCATTTAGAAGCCAAGTAGACCACATGGGAATTCCTTTGAGTTTCTGTCCCTCTTGGGCCACCCAGAGCCCTGTTGTGTTCCCATCTTTCTTCTTCTGCACTCACTAGTGCTCTGCATTCTGTTGTCTATCCTCTGCTCCCAATGCCTTCTTCCTGGATTTTTTCATCCCTCCCACCACAATTTAGTCATGAATTCTGACTTTTCTTCAACTTTTTCTTTTTATCCATCCATATAAATCTCTTGCTTAGTACAAATTACCAGTTATGCAGAACGTCTGTGTAGAAATTTTTTAACTATTTACATGCAAAATGGTTGCATTTTATTTGAGGGATGTGATCCTGAGCCACACAATTTGAAATATGCATCTATGAAATGAATCCTTTCAAATGAGGGGAGATATCTCTATTTACCAGCTAAAGTGGCACTGCCATGTGGCAGTCACAATGTCAACACAGCTCATTCAGCCTGCCAATTTGGAAATTCTGTAATTTTTGAAAACAAATTCAATTCAGGAATTTGCATCACTGCATTATGTCCATAAAATCAGAATTCATTCACATTTCAATTGTACAACTTTGAATTTGCATATTTTGCAATTTAATTCATATGACTGTATATTATACGGTGGTAGGGATATTTGTTTCAGAGGTAAGCTGAAGCCTTGGAAATACTGAGAGAAGGTCTAAGGAAATTGAGAAAAAGAAATATCTACCTTGTTATCTGAGATGAGCTAGCTATTGTGTTGTTAAGGAGGGAAATGACATGATTCTGAGAGGAACTCAGCAAATAAGTGAGAAACAAGGACTTATCAACCTGCAGGATGACATTGAGGAGGCAGCAAAGCTTGGCCCCTGGAAGAAACAATCCCTATCTTTATATAAATCAATAGAAATTCTTTCCAACCTCAAAATTTTCAAGAACACAAATAAAAAACTATTTCCTTCAAGCACAAACAATACTTAAGCATTGAGCTCTTAAATAATTAAACTCCTTTCCTGGCTTATAAAAAAAAGTCACATGGAGAAGCAAAACAGCAGTGTGTAATCTCGTCAGAACTTCTATTACTTTGTAAATTCTTCCTCCCAAACAATTGACACTTATGACAATTAAACTTGTGAAACTTATAAGAGCAGAGGAGTTTTTTCTCCACCATTTTAGAAAGATCACGGTCAATTATAATGTCAGAGCTACACTATCAATAATAATGTTGCCTTCTATTCTTCATCACTAATCACTACTTTTTATATAAATTATTTTTATAGTTGTTGTGGGTATACAAAATTAGCAATACATTGCCTAAGTCTTAAAAGAACTCATATAGCCGCAAATAACTACAGTACACAACTAAGTTTCTGTATTTTAAGGTAATTCTTTGTACTACTCACCTTATTCTGTATAAAAAAGTTTAAGAGGGAGAGAGGTCAAGAGAAAAAATTCAAGAAGGAACTTTAGAAATTTTAGATGAAAACTTTGGAAAACTGGCTAGATAGTCTCATTCTAGCATATATGATATAAAATAGTTTCACATTATTGCTTCAAATTTATTTACATTGCATGTCTGCTAGAGAAATAGAATGGTAGCGTTTTAAAATTTTTTCTAAAATCGGGAGATATTTTACTAAACTTACAGGGCTACAAAAGAACAGAGGTTAGATATAAATTCAAAGCTTACCTCCACAACCTGTTTTCCTTTCATCATACCACACTGGCCTTTTAGGACAATAAAGAGATGGGCAAAAAAGCAGAAATAAATTAGGCTACTTCTGATAGAAGTAACTGAATTATCAAAAGCATAGTGATTCCTAAAAAATGGGCAGTTTGGGGAATTGAAGGAGCTTGAAATAATAAGTCATGACAAAGTCATAAGTGTCTATTTAACTTAATTTGATGAGCAAAGGAGGGCTATCCAGTCCACAAATATACAAATATACAAAACCAATTATATTTCAGAAATTGTTTTAGGCATTAAAGACAGAGGAGAAAAATATTGCCATCAATATAATAATAAAATTGTAGGGAGACTTATTTAGAAATATCTACACTTCATCAGGGCAATTTCCATAATGAACATAAATATAAGGTGTAATAATGCTTTGCCAAATCTATCTTGAAATGTTGAAGATTTTGGAACAAGAGAGTAAAATGAACCTGGCAGCAATGTGTGGAAAAGAAAGCACAGATCAAGGATTGACACACTAGATTACACCATTTGATCTCATAGTCCAGAGATTTAAGGAGAACCTAGAAAAAGTGAAGATGGTGGAAGTGGGAACTGAAATAAGGAAATACACGTGAGAGTGTGTTAAAAATAAATAAATAGAACCTAAAACATTTGAAGCCATCTGTGAGTGTAGAGAGATGGAAAAGAACTAGAAAATCTGGGTGGAGGAAATGGAATCTCAGAAAACGGCAGACATGGTGGTAAGCTTGAGACAAGTGTTTCATGCAGGAATTTCTATAGGACATTTGGAAATGCTGATGTACAGTTTGGAAAGAAAGTTAAAAGTGCAGATGTATATGAGAGTATCATAGTTAAAGTTGTAAAAATAGCATGATATCATCAAGGGAGATCTTGCCGAGATAATAAGCCAAAAACAGAAACCAAAGCAAGAATATGTAGTGATACAAATGAAAACCAAGAAAGTTCAGCATCTTCTGAAAGAAAGTAAGTGAGCTTCAAGCAAAGGATAAATAACTTTTTCAAATATTATGGAGAAGTCAGATATAGAAGACTTGTGTAAACAAGTAATCTAATGCAGTAAGTACAGGGCCATAAATGACATTTAGGAAGATAGTTTCAGCAGAACACCCAGGAACCAGATTGCAAGGAATTAAAGAGGCAGTGGCGGGTAAAAAAAACCAACTATTCTTTAGCAAAATAAGAGACTGACAGAAAAATAGCCTCAAACCATATACATAGTGAGCATCATTCTTAAGAACAATCAAGAAAAAAAAGAAAAAGAGAAAATGCAAGACTTGCTTTCAAACCATTGGAAATAAGTGGAAGAAAGGGACCTATGCAAGAAGGCTGTCTGTCCAAGACTTAGTCCTTATGCCACTTAGGTCCACTGACAATAGGCTAACCCTAGGGTCAGATGAAAGCTAGGGAAGAAGTGGAGAACATTAACTAGAGAACAAAAATTTTATATTTTTGTTTTCTTATAAAATATATTTTTAAATTTTCATGACCTCCAAATTCGGGTTTCCTAATGAATAGCTTTCATTGACTGACCACGCACTTCTTTTCCAGGTAGCTCAAATGAATAGCAAGTTAAAGAATAGTATTATGAGTAGTAAATTAAAGAATAGTATATTTTTTTGTTGTTTGCTTATTTTTTTTTACTTTGTTTTGTTGTGATTTCAGGGTGGAATTTTTTTATTATTTGTTTTTGAAGACTAGAAGGAAGTGATATTTGTTGGTGGGAAGGGATCTTTGAAGGATGAATTGCCCAGTATTAAAAAGAGAGTATAATTGATGTAGGAGAGAATGGAATAAGGGCTTGTGGGAAAATGTCTAACTGAAGAAAGAGTATGAGAGAAAAAAAAGACATTAGGTTAAAGGTAGTGGAAGATCTTGATGCAGAGAAGAAAGTTGAAAGGATGCATATCAAGAAACCTTACTCTTGATTATGTAAGAGTCGAGACTACCTGCAAAAAGATCAAGTAAGAATAGGGAGTCAGAGCTTGAGGTTCTGAAAAAAGTTTAAAGCACTCTTTCAAGTGAGAACAGAGCAGCATTGAGGACCCTTAGAAGAGCATTCAGTTTGAGACTTATTGCACTCTTCAGGTAAGGGCAAGAGAAACAAAATCGATATGCCATGTCCTGAATCCCAAGAGTGTTGTAGTTTGTTTGTCTTGTTATGTTGTTTTTCCTCCAGAATCTTTAGGGACATATTCTTTTTAAACCCATACCAGACTTTCTTTACAAAGTAGTCCAACAAAATATTCTTGTGGTATCTGTGCTGCAAATCTTTGTTTCCCTTCAAGAGTCAAAGAAGCAGTAGCATTAGCTTTTTTTTTTTTGGTTTGTTGTTTTTTTTGAGATAGGGTCTCACTCTGTCTCTCAGGCTCAAGTGCAGTGGCACTATCATAGCTCATGCAGCCTCATACTCAGGGGCTCAAGTGATCCTCCTGCCTCAGCCTCATGAGTACCTGGGACTACAGACATGCACCATCATGTCCAGCTAATTATATTTATTTATTTACTTTTTCTGTAGAGTCGGGGTCTCGTTATATTGCCCAGGTTGATCTTGAACTCCTGACCTCAAGCAATCTTCTCACCCTGAACTCCAAAAGTACTAGGATTTCAGGCATGAGCCACGATGCCTAGCCAATATTAGCTTTTAATACAAATTACTGTAGTTTATATTGCTGCACAACAAATTACCACACACCTAACAGCTTAAAACAGTACGTTTATTATCCCACAATTTCTGTGGGCTAGGAATCCAGGCATGGCTTAACTGGATCCTCTGATGCTGACTGTCTCACAAGCCTGCAGTCAAGGTGTCAACCATGTTAGGATTTTATCTGGGGTTCAACTGGGGAAGGGTCTGCCTCCAAGGGTACATGGTTTTTGGCAGTATGCAGTTCTGGGCATGTTATTGGCTTGAGGACCTCAGCTACTTAGCGACTGTTGGTCAGAAGTCAGCCTCAATTCCTTGCCACACGGGTCTCTCCATGTGTCTGCCTGCTTCATCAAAGTCAGCAAGGGAGTCTACTTAGAGATAGTCTACTAACAAGATGGGAGTTACATTCTTATGCAATGCAATCACAGAAGTGGCATCCCATCTCTTTTACTGTATTCTACTGCTGGAAGCAAGTCACAGTTCTAGCACACTTAAGAAGAGGGATTATCCAAGACATGTTTACCTAAAGGTGGAGATAATTAGGAGCCCTTTTAGAGTATGTCTGCCATAGCTCCTCTTGTGGCAGCAAAGTGACCTAAAAAACCAGAAAGAAAGAGAAATGAGAGTGGTGCAAGCATTTGAATTATGATTTCACACATTTCACATTCATGGAAATCAAAGTAGAATATACTGCAAAGCGTTTGTTTTTATTTCAAATCTGACACAAACTTAACAAGTAAGATTGATTCTGGAACTGGACATCAGGTTGTAAGAGTAGTTTAAATTCAGAAGACAGTAGGTTTTACCATTTCTACTCATCCATTCTTGATGAAAAATACAGAGCTGTCCTTTCTACAAAAAAATTTTTTAAATATGTTGGTGGATAATTATAGCAAGAGCCAAATTTTAAAATGTAATATCTTAACACTTGTTTAGTATAAATGATGTCCATTGTCATCAATTAGAAACCAGAAATTTAAATGCTGAATGAAAATATAAATTAAAACATAGAAATGAGTGGGGGACATGCTAGATGTCAATGGTTTCACACGTGTACTCATTTTAATTACTAAAACTCAGGTTTTATAATCTATCTCAAACATCACAGAATACTATTTATTTTTCTAAGAGACATTTCTATAGACCAATTCTGGTTAAGAGAATAATAAAGGTTATGTTTCTCTCCTCATCCTCCACTCCTGCCACCTTCTTCCTAGTATAACACAGTCAACAAATACTTTTGTCTTTTTCCCACAGAATATGTATATATTATATATTCCCCCAAATGAATAAAATAACAAACCAAGAAATAATTTTTTAAAATCTAGAAAATAATATGAATAAAAATTTACAGAAAAGTAATACAATTTGGACAAGAAATGCTTAAAATATATTTAATCTCACAAGTATTTAGAGCTATGACATCAGTGATAAGAGGCAATATTTTTCAACTATAATTTAGTAAAAAAATATATATAGTATCCAGTATTGGCAAGTGTGGGGGAAAATGCTCTTCTTCTGTACTGTGGGAGACCAATTTGGCAAGATTTATCAAAATTTTAAATGTTCAAATCTAACTAGCATGGTTTTATTTGCTTCTTGAAATCTATTGAAATCTATCCTAATCATATTTTTATACACACACACATACACACACACACACACACACACACACACACACACACACACACACACACACATTTTACTGAAGCATTACTTCTTAAAGTCTGGAAGCTACCTAAGTCTATTTCAATAATAAAGTATTAAATAAATTATTGTAGAATTATAAATAGAAAGCAATTTAACCTTAAGTAGGATGAAGAAGTCATATATTTATAATTGTATGGATGTATATATATTGGCAGAGCAATATTCCAAAATATATTATTAAAAAATCATAAAGCAGTGTTTATAGCATGCAGTATAATACTTTTATTTAAAAATACCAAACTATATACATAAGTTTGTATATATAATATACATATATATGTAAATACATAGGAAAAACATGAAGAGATAGAAATTGAATGTTTCTGTAGATAATTATATTAATGAAATTAATTCTGGGACAATTGGGGTGAGTGGAGAAGAGGATGGGCTAAAATTATAATTTATTATTCTGGTGTATCTGAGTGCTTGAATTAGTAACAAGCAGATATATTTATCACATGTCATAGTTCAAGTAAGAAAATTGAGTTTAAGAAAATAATTTGATGGCAGCATTCAGAGAGGACTGAAACTTGAATATTTTAGATGAGTAGCTGATCCTCTGCCTGCTAGCTAGAGTAAGGAAACCTCCATCCTTACCGATCCACTTAATTAGAATGGGAGGTAATTCCTACTTGTATCACATAGTAGGAATTACTGTTTGTAGGTACAAACAAAGAGAATGGAACTGAATCCTAAGAGATCCATGATGCTGGATCTGTATGATTTATTATTCATTTAAAACCACTAAAGAGGGAATAAGACCTCGTTGTCAACTCTGATTTATATTCTCTCATTTCGCAATTCAATGAGCAAGTCAGGTGGGTATTGCAGAAAACTGGTTATGAATTTCACCCAAAGATATATAATTGTATTTGTATTCAAAGCTTCAGTTTCATTTGCTTTATGTGATTTTTATTTTTTGCTTTTATTTAAATTATATTTATGTATTTTCTTCACCCACTCAGACCATCATGACAGAGGTAGCTGCTTAATATTTATGCCATTTTTCGAGCATTGGTTGAATTCTGGGCATATCTTGCTCTGCTCTAGAAAGAGGTGAGCTGCTTGCAGTCCCCACCCACTTCCCAACACCATATTTATTCTGAGCTGCTAAACTACTATCAATCTCATCAAGAAGGTAAATTTTTACTCTCCACATCTGGAAGCAAGGAAAATAAAATTCAGAACATGTTTGGCTGTGGCTGTAATTTAGGTTCTACTTCTATTTAAGAAGTGGGATTACTCAGTCCTCTGCAGGAACTATTCTGGCTATAGAGATTAAAAAGAATTTGTCGACTTCTCATCAGCAGTGATGTGCTACATCTTTTAGAAAAAGTATTTCTTATAGGACCTTTGAGAGTGGGAATTTAGAAAAATGAAGAACTTAAAAAAATAGAAAACATCTATTTTTTTCTTCAAGAAATAGGCCTCCACAAAATCTATTTAACCATGTAAATAGTCATATCCTTTAATCTGTGATTCCATATTGTAAAACTCCTCAAAAGAAATGAAAACAAAATATAAGAAAGGCATTGTGCACTGAGATGACCATCAGGCAGTATTTACAACAGTAAAATCTGAAAACCATTAGACACCAATAGAAAGAAGAAGATTTCACAAATGCTTAGATTCAGTCTTATATATCTATGTAAAGACTCAAATGGTTGGTAATAAAAAATGACTTAGCAATGTGAAAAATATACTATTAGTGAAAAAAAAGATGCAAATTAGCATATACACTGTGGTCAAAACAATGCAAAAGGGATGCATGAAAAATAGATCTAAAAGAAGTGAAATAATATATTTTTAGTGCCATAATTCTATTTTTATATTTTTATAGTATTCATATACCTTTTTATTTAAAGCTTTTATAAACTAATAAGGTTATGTTTTTTAAAAGTTTATTTCAAGCAAGCAGGAAACTGGAGTAAGAACCATATATCTGCACGTCAAATCTATAAACTTCTCTATTTATAGTTTTAAGTTCCCATTTTTTCCTGCCCTTACTCTCATTACACACACATTCACTAACAGGTGCATGCATGGTGCGCGCACGCACACACACACACACACACACACACACACACACACACATACTTCAAAAAAAAAGATAGGTGCTGAAGAGTTTCATGTATCTTTCTAGTTTTGTGAATATCTAGCAATTTAACATCAGATTGCAAGAACTTATTCTTCTATATTTCTTTTTTCAAAGAAAAATCATTTCTCCCTGCATCACCCTTCCAGGCAAAATCCAGCATTATAGTCATCTGAAGTGGTACTATCAGTATATGTTTACTCCTCAAATTAATAACAAAATAGAATAATCACAGGCATTTTATTACCAACAGATCTTGAATAATATTTCAAAATGTGTCATATTGATTGTAAGATTATAGAGATTAATCCAGTGCTTCCAAGGTGACTTAAATGTCTCCGAAAGGTGATCATTTGCCATTTTAAGTCTTTAGCAAGAAAGATGCCATGCTACCTGTTTTAGTCTGTTCATGCTGCTTTGATAAATTACCTGAGACTGGGTAATTCATAAATAATAGAAATGCATATCTCACAGTTTTAGAGGCTGAGATGTTCAAAATCAAGACACCAGAAGATTCAGTCTGGTGAGGGCCTGGTCTCCGCAGTCCCAAGAAAGTGCTTTTTTACTTAGTCTTCCAGAAGGAACAAATGCTGTATCCTCACATAGCAGAAGGGCAGAGGGTATCCAGCCCTTGTTTTGGCAGCCCTTTTATAAGGCAATAATCTATTCATAAAGGCAAAGCCCTCATGACTTAATCATCTACCAAATGGCCCCACCTCTTAATACTACTACAGTGGGGACTAAATTACAGCATTAATTTTGGAGGAGACACAAACATTCAAATCATAGCACCAACACACAAACATGTACACACACTCATACACATACACACATATGGTCCACATTCCAAGTTTTCTGAATAACTTGAAAACTTTCTAAGTAATTAAGGCTTTCCTTAGGTTTTTTTTTCCCCTCATAAACTTGTTTAGAACAGTTATAGTTTCTCAGCAAAACTGACCAGAAAGTATAGAGATTCTTCCTGTAACCCTGCCAGCAAACGCACATAATCTCCCCTTCATTAACATTCACCATCAGAATGTTATAGTTGATACAACTGTTGACCCTGTATAGACATATAATTATCATTCCAAGTCCATAGTATATGCCTTAGTCTGTTTGGGATGCTATTACAAAATACCATAGACTGGGAAGCTAACAGACAATAGAAATTGATTTCTCACAGTTTTGAAGGCTGAGAAGTCCAAGATCCAGATATCAAGTTGACATTAGGGTTCACTCTTGGCATTGTCAATGCTATGAATTTGGACAAATTTATAATGACATGTGCACTATTGTAAAATCATAGAGAGTAGTTGCCATAAAAATCTTTTGTGCTCCTCTTACTCGTCTCTCCTTTCCCTGTAATTGCTGGCCTCCATAAGATCTATTTAACCATGTAAATAGTCATATCCTTTAACCTGTGATTCCAATCTGTAAAACTCTAGGTGGGACAGGATGGCTAATGTAGGCTAGAATGGGGTGTTTCCAATCTCTGGAAGACCAGAGAGGGATCTGAAGTTCAGTATTTTTCTTCCTTTACATGGAAAACAAGAGCCAGCAGGAGGTGTTAGGCTCTGGTAAAAGCCCAGGTCACTTAGTCTCTAATAAAAGCCCAACATGTTAGGCTTTAGTTAACTAGTTTCTCCTGAGGGCAGACCTTGCTAAGAAAACAGAATAATTTAGCATATATTAAAAATGTTCTTTTTTCCTCTGCCCCTGCAGGAAGTATGAGATTCTTTCCTCCAGTATGAACTGTGAGAGACTGATGAGTTCCTGGAGATAAACCTCATAAATATGTGGGTACCCTCACTATGACTGGGTTCCCCTGGAGTTTCTAACTCTCAGACTGGTCCACACTGAGCCTCCAGCAATTTGTCAATTACAGTTCAGGTTTTCTGATCTCATCACTGATTCCCACAGAGGTTGCTGCTCGTGGGTTTATATTCCAGTACATTGTAATTCTCTGTATTCATCAATCTCTCTAGGCTGTGGTTTGCCCTGTGACTTCACTTCTCTGATAGATCCAAGGAACATTGTTAATTTTTCTGTTTGTATAGCTTTTTACTTATTGTTAGAAGCAAGTGGCAACTTCCAAGCTTCTTACATGCCAGTCTAGAAAACAATGACTCTCCCAAGATTTTAATTCCTAAACAGCAGTAACAACTAAAAACTAAAATGTATTACTGTGTTCTGAATATTTAATTGTCATTATTTCTTTGATCTCACACCGATCATATGGGTGGGAAACTATTTTATAAACTTTATTTTTTTTATATATGAGAAAACTAAGATTTAGAGAAGGTAATTTTCATAAGGTCTCATAGCTGTAAAATTTCATAAGGTCTCATAGCTCATAAGATGCAGAGATGCGAGTCAATAAAACCACAAATTCAGCTCTTTACCACTACCCTAACAACCTCCCACTCCCATTTAGTTACAAGTGTACAGTAGTAGATCAGGTTGTGCACTGCACAACTCTATGGAGCACTATTTTCTTTGTGAATACTCCCCAAAGTTGAGCCACACACAGCCTGCACAACCCTATGTGGTGTCTGCATATGCTCCTAGATATTCCTCTCCATCATCTTTTACTAGTTCAGTCCATCATTTTCATAGAGTTTTCTCTATCTACTATAGCATGTACTATTTTCTTCTTCCACGGTATCAATTGATATACATGCAATAAAGTATAATCTGATTGGGATCACAAAACTTACATGAAATTTGATCTCTTGGTCAGTAAAGATTCTCTAATGTTTCTCTAGTAGACTCCCAAGCACCCAAGCCAGTACTGGGCAAAAAAAACAGGGCATAATAAATGCAAAATATCTGATTTCACAATCCTCTAGGAAAACCACTGTAAATCATATAAAGAGATCTTTAAGATCTTTGTAAAAGATGTTAAACATATTTCAGCTATAAAATGAAATTCAATGTAGTGGGTGGCTGTTCCACAAATGAGCCAGTGCAGCTACCTAGTACCTGTGCTGATGAAAATTTAAACTAAAGTTCATTTGCTCCAGGTCTATAGAGAAGCAGAAATGAAATGATTTGCACTTGTATGAATATTCAATTTTGCGATCTCCTGGCCCAACCATGACGCAAATTACTGAGAGTTTTAGAAATGATTTAGGAGTATGATTATCAAAGTTCCTAGAATAAATCAAATACAGTGATAAGAATAAAAAATAAGTTTGTAAATTCCATATGCTATATTCACATAGTTTATTTCTATTTGCAGATTTCTGTCTAATTCTAAGCATCTACAAATGTGATTCCCCATATACAGGTGGCAAGACTAAGGTTCAGAGATGGGTGATTTGTTTAAGGTGAGTGATGAAGTGGGGAAAACACTGTCATCCAACCTTTTGTCAACCTTCAATAATTTTTTTGGAAAAAAAAGTATTCCACATCTGGACTCTTCAATTTTCTGTTAGCACAGTAGCCTGTGCTGAGCCGGTTTTAGGAGGAACATAATTTACTGAGTGGATAATAACTACTGTGGAGAGATGAAAAGCAACTTTTTTGTTGTGTGACTCATAAGACACACACACACACACACACACACACACACACACACACACACACACACACACACGCACACATATTCGGTTAAACAAAGGTGAAACTGTTGAAATTTATCAGCCAATAAATACAGTCTTCTAACTAGCTACTAATTTAAGAAAATAAATGGATGTAAAGCTGGTATTTTTCTACAGGACATGAGAACTGCAACTAGACCAAGAAGAGGAGGAAAGAAAGAGACAGAAGACCTGACCAGGGGTCAACAGAATGTCTCTTTATGGCAGGCTAAAGTCTTTAAGGAGTTATATGGCAATTTTGTCCTTTCTAGGAGCTGGTAGGTATGCAAATCCTGGTCAGCTTCTTCAGCTTCCGTAGCTCCCCTGTTGCTCAGAGCATCAAAGTTGTTAATGTAGGAAAGAAACATTTTCTTAAATTACCGTGAATCATTTTGTTGGAGATAGTGTAACTACCAGTAATTTTCAGATCAATTTACATGATATTTCACTAATTTTATGCAGCTCCTTATTGCTCCTCCACTTGACTGCACTAATAACATGGGCCCTTACAATTAAAACTTTTCATCTTCTCTGATCTCATCTTTCCAATGGTTATATATTGAGACGTCTCCTGTACAATCAAATATTTAACCACTCTCCTGCCATAGCTCAGAGTCTCTCATTGAAAGTCTTAACTTCAAGCAGGCATAAGGAATGGATGAAAATGAACCAAGGCCTCTTATTACCCCATTTATCCCTTCAGGTTCTTCATACAATCAACATTTATTCCACAAACCTCTGCCCCAGCCCTGTGATATAGACAGGAAATGTGATGGCTAATACTGCTTAATTGTAAATGAGGCAGCTTTTTTTGAGCTTTCCTTTTGAAACAGCAATTAAAATTCAAAAACCAACATATTAGTAGCATACATCTATTTTGCTGCTCATAATTGCTCTCTGGTTCATTCATTCATTCAACAGACGTTATGGATATTTTACAGGGTTCTATGCCAACTTCTGAGAATGGAGAGATAAAAGAGAGTTGGCTTTTGATCATGAAGAAATCATATAAAAGAGACATGATCCATGACCAAGATTAAGACAAGATATATTCAAAAAGAATATGTGTGAACATGGGACAAAGGCAGTCATCATTTATGGAGTTCTTACTACTCTATTCCAATCGTTCTTCTATCTTATTTATTTCTGACTCCCAAGAAAAGAGAGAGAGAGAGAGAGAGAGAGAGAGAGGGAGGGAGAGAGAGAGAGAGAGAGAACAATAAGGTAGATATTATCTCTATGGGAATGAAAATAAATTTTCTAATGTTTCACATCTAATAAATGTCACAAATGAGATGCAAATATGAAAATATGTTGCTGCTTTCATTATTTTGTGCTATCCTGTAATTTAAATGGCATGTGATTATTTTTTCCATCCCTTCTTCCCTAGCACAGACCATCATATTATTTCTGGTTATTTGTCAAGCTTTCTAGTTTAGGGCTTAGGAAACTGATCAGGACTTGGAGAACAGTCTTAGAGGAGGTATAGGATATTAGAGCTTGAAGAATGAAGTTCAGACCTAAAACTAACTACAAACATCTGATGTTTATTTTCACTGGGCTCAAGATTATTTGTCTCACAATGAAAAAAAACCAAAAAACGTATCTTTTATTTCTCCTTTAGCATTGTTCTTGTCCATCTCATTCATATGCTTTTATGGGAGCATATCAGCTCTCTGTTACCACATATCTCTCCAAAACTCTGGCTTAAAATAATGTTACTCAGTTCAAACCTTAACTGTGGATCAGTGACGTAGGCTAGGTTTGGCTGGGCTCCCTCCCATGCCTGGAAGTTTACTGAGGTCAGCTTGCTTAGGATGACTTCATCTAAGCAATGTTCAGGATGACTTGGCTATGCTCCCCATGACTCATCCTCCAATGAGCTGACCTAATATGTTCTTGTTCAGACAGGGAGCAAGAGCAGAAATGGAAATGTGCATGCACTTTTTCAAGCCTCTGCTTGCATTGCAACATTTAACATCCTACTGGTCACACCCTACTGGTCAAAGCAAATCACATGGCACATTCAGTGTCAAGGGGAAGAGAGAAACTCTAGCAGTTGATAGAAATAGCTAGAAAGTCAGGTTGCAAAGGGCATGAATGTAGAGAGGACAGTGAAATCAAGGCCATTAAAACAATCCATCTGCCACTAGGGCTAAAGTGAACTTCTGACCAGAAGGGTATACACATCTTAGGTTTCATGTATCAGTTTAACTAAACAAATATTCTTTTTCTTAAACAGAGCAGGTGAAAAAGAAACTTTACAAAAATACTATAGACGGTCATTCTACAGATCAGCCTCTACTTGTAATTCCCTATCAAAGTTTTGATTTATTATCATTGGATTATCATTCCCTTTTACTTAAGAAATTAAAGGTTCAGTAATCAAAGGTTTGAGATTCTCTAATTACAATGTCTCTTATGGCATAATATAATGTATATAAAAAGTAATATAAAGTACTTGTATTGTTATTTATATAGTATCTATAATATAATATTTAGTACAATTTATTAAATCATTACTTCATGTCAACCTCTGCATTGTTTCTTTTTCTCACTTAGTGAAGTATATACTACTATTCCAATTTTGTGGATAAGAAAACTGAGACTCAAGGCTAGATTTAAATTTATATCTGCCTAATTTGAAAGTAACATCTCTAGTCACTGTACATTTTTAACTCTTGATTTCACCAAATTCCTTCATATTAAGGTTTGGGCAATGTCATCCCTTTTTCTTTATTTTGACTTTCTCTTCTAATTCAACCCATATAACAGCTCATATTACTCCCCTGTATTTAATCCAAGAATGGATCACTATTCCCTATGCTTCAGTCCCAAACTTCAGGCATTTTGATTCACTTACAAAATAAGGTATCTATCTTATCTACTAATCTTTCCTGTACCTATGCTCCAAGCTGAACAATATGCATTGGGATTTCAATTTACACTAACCATCTCATCAGGAATTTTCTTGGAGTTCTCTTTGCCCCAATTTTTTCTTGGAAAAAATCAAGGAATTCTATATATAGTAAAGTCCTACCCATATTTCAAGCCTGCATATAAGACACATTTTACTAGGAATATTCTGATTCATTTTTATAGCATAAACTAGACTTCATTCACAGAAAATCATTTTGAATATTGGCTAGAAACACTCACTGAGTATTAATAAGTAGTCCAAGTCAAGAATGTTACAACTATGTGCGGAATACCACTGTTCCTCAACAAAGTTAAACTTAAAAAAAATTTAAAGACAAAAAAGAAAAGTTTCAATAAACTTTCCAAGAAAAATTCCGATAAATTATCTCTACAAAATTAGTCAGGCAAAACAAAGTTTGCATTTTTTTTGTACCTTTTTATTCAAACATACAAGGCCTAGCAGTCTGTTACATTCTTCCAAATAAGTCCACAGGAAAGAGAAAAGTCAAAGGATGTCTCTAACGGGATACCAAATTAGCACATGGAAAAAAGCAAACATGTGCTGCTCATTATGAATTGTTAATGACCTGTTTACTGCTGAAGCTGCCACAGAAAACAAGAGAGTCTGGTAAGTCAATAATTTATTTCAGGCTGTGGAATTAATTAGAAAGACAATTAAATAATTGTGGGAAAGCAAAAAATATGTTTGGACGTTTTGTTTTTAAAACTCAGTGGTGTTTTACATGGTATTTGGATACTGCTTGAGAGGGGGGGAAAAGGTAAGAGGCAGAAAAGGAATAAACTTTCTAGATGTTTCTCTATTATAAGATGAGGACAAACTCCAATTTCTGGAAAGTCTTTCAAAGAAATTTCACTGAGTTGCATTAATCCCTAAGAATACTTAAATGATTTTACATTTTATGTAAGATCTGATGGACAAATATGCTGTGGCTTGGATTTTTGCTCCATTTTGAGGTTATGCAATGAATCAGTGATTTTCAGTTTTGCATCTGCCCGTGTGAATATCAACAGTGGATCCAAATTAAAAGTAACACTTTCATTTATAATAAGTAAATTTTAGAACAACTGTCTTTATAGACCTCACATCACTTCGCACACTATTTTATTTTATTTTCTTTATTTTTTTAATTTTTTTGGAGCTGGAGTCTCACTCTGTCGCCCAGACTGGAGTGCAGTGGCCTCTCCCGGCCACCGCAGCCTCGACC